>NW_028186371.1:819507-828639 GCF_003343005.1 Rhea americana | reverse complement strand
AGGCGCGGCCCCTCCGCCCCTGCCCGCCCCGCGGGCGCGGAGGGCTGCCCGCGTCGGGGCTGTCGGCCAGCGCAGCTGGGAAGTTCAAACTCAGAAGCGGGGGCCCCGGGGTCTGCGTTTGCGGTGGTCAGTGAGACCGGGCAGCGCGAGGATGRGGCTGTGGTGTCAGCCTTTAAGATTCTCCAACTTCGCGACTCTGCAGCGTTTACAGTCTTTCTTGCAATCGTGTTGCCTTTTTTCATTTTTAAAAGCAGAATTTGCTTAAAATGATTTCCACCATGTAGTGATATTCCACCAGTGTTTCCATGTCAGCATTAAAATAGATGGTCTTTGGCTTTATAAATATTAAATATACTCCGTATTTGTAAATTGTAAGTTTCATACATATGTCCTAAAATAGGGATTAATAATTGAGTGACAGTAATGTTTAACAATCTGTGTGTTCGTAGCCWGCAGGAGGTTATTCAAGCTACAATGCATGTTTTTTTTCCAAAGAACCTTTGCTGTGTGTGGTAGTTCATTTGCTTTCATCCAAAAGGTACTTCTGCATTGTCCACCTGCAAAAATAGGACAGTGTGATTTTTTTGAGATCTGAGAGTTTGAGATTCATAATCAGGCACAATAAAGTGTCTCACATGTTTCTCTAAGAGCTGGTTAAATGTTTACAGACCATACACTGTGAGAGAAAAAAGCTGGCCTTTGGCAGGAGCTGCATATTGAAAACTAACTTGGAGAATGACTGTATCACTTGTTCTTTGTGTGCCCTAATCCTTCTCTGGCAATTTATGATTCTTTTCCAACTGTCTTCTAATACAAACTGAATCATTTGGGAAAAAAAAGGAATATTTTGTAAAACATTCATCTCTATTTCCAGAAAATAGAGTCACTTTCTTTTCCTTGCTGGTGGGGAGGGAATGAATTGTCCTTCTTTATTATTCTATAGGATGTTTTCTTTCTCCATAGGATGACCGCTGCATAGCAGTTCTTTGTCTGTAAACAAAATTGCACATGTTGCAGCTGGGCACTGTTTTGTGGAGATGTTAGCTCAGGGGAGATGGCCCTACAGCCTATAGATGGATGGGAGGCATTAATTCAGGGCAAGCCAGCCATAAACCCAAAACTCAGCAGAGGTTCGCTGAACAGCTCACAGCTGCAGAACTGAGTGGCAAATACTTTCCTCCCACAAATGCCTTCCCCATGCTGATTTTCCTGCATTTACAGTTTTTTAGTGTCTTAGCTGCTGACCTGTAACCCCCTCCTGTTGGTCCAATGCGATGGAAGGGGCCAACCCACCTTTTCTCATTCTTCTGTGATCTGCAAGCGCCTGCTCTGTATTTTTCAACTCAGAGGAGAAAGTCAGAGCCCACTAACTCCCTGACCTGACTTCCAGGACTAGGGAGAATAGCTTACACAGCTGGCTGCAGTGCAACAGCAGCAGTCCTGCCTTCATAGCTGCAAAGGGAACCTGCTGCCGACAGCATGCTGCACTGGGGTAGCCAGAGAGCCCAAGCTGCAGCAGTGGGAGCCCCAGACCTCTGGATAATCTGTTTTGTACTGTGGTTCCTTTGTGGTGCTGATGTGTCTGGACTGTCCTCACTTCAAACAGAAAGTGAAGAGAGGGACTGCATCCTCATATGTGTTTCTGCAATGTCTAGTGTAAGGGAAATCCTGCTAAGGCTCTCRCAGCACTACAGAAACACACATCATTACTGTCGAAAGAGAAAGTGATAGAGTAGCTGAATAGTATTCTCTGAAACTACCTGTACAGAAACATAAAACCCCAGAAAGGAGTTCAAGGACCTCAATTACAAGATCTATTTGGTACAACAGAGAAAGAATGAATTCAAATCAGCCTATGTGAGTTCTTGGCTTGCACCCACACCCTCTTGGTCAGTTCCTGTGAAAACCTGGCGACCATGTTTCTCACTCGCACCTCACCGTTGTTACCTCTCTGGCTGACCTTTGAGCCACTGACACAATTTCGTGTTTCATAGCCTCTAACCGTCAGCGGAGCCATTGACCAGTGCAACTTGTGTGCAGTGGCCACAGCCTGTGATTGCCTCCCACACAGAGTCTGTGACCAGTAATTAAATCCATGTAATTCACCACCGATGGATGGGCTTGCCACCTTGGCTCGTGCGTGGTCCTGCAGACTGAGCCATCAGCAAGGAGACAGGACCATGGCTCAATGGCAGACCCCACGAATGGCATCCCCTCTGCCTGATTTGCCCGTTCCTCCCTGCATGGCCAAGCCAGGACGGTTGCTGTGCTTACCTCATAAAAATGTTGTATTTTTCTTGGCAAAGGTTCTAACAAATCTATATCTCATACATAGCAACTGGTGCAAGCATGTTAGCAGAAGCCATTTTTAAATCAGTTTCCTCACCCAGGGGAAATGTAGTATAGTCAGGGCCTTCAGGAAACGAATAATTAGGTGACCTTTTTCCCCCCAGAATATCAGGTCTGTTTTATGTAGAGCTGTTTGAAGTCACACAAATTCTCATTACTCTCAAAATCTCTAACCTTGCCTTGTTTAAGATACCTTTTAGGAAATCAAATCAGTGTTTCAATCTAATTTCTAAAGGCATTCAAACACATGGTATGTGTGCTAACTTGTTTCCTCTAGCATTAACAAATCTAGCAAATTGCCAAGCTATTTGCCTTCAGGAAAACTATTATGTTGTAAATGAAGATAAAGTATTTTTTCCTCCAATTTTAAACATGAAAAAATAAAGAAAAGGTGAGGTTATCAGACCAAACTGTTCTGGGCTATAAGTCCTTTGAAGGAAACAGTGTTACCAAGTAGGCTGGCATTTTCAGGTGTCTGTATTTTGATATGATCTGAGACACTTTAGTTGCACTGTGATCTTTTTCAGTCACTTGATGTAGCTGCATGGTGACCGAGTCAGCTCCCTTGGCTCAAATTTCTTGAATTAGTTGCTATTACCCTCACCAAATACCAAAGATGAAAACACTGCTGGAGATGAAGTTGAYGGTTACACAGCCTAGTGTGGTGGTGGCGTGGATGGAGGGGTGAGGAAGGAAAAGAGGGGGGCTGCAACGCGCRTGCGACGTTGGCTGCACGCAGTGAAGCGGGGAGGCGGTGGACGGCCTTGGGAGCCCTCTCCTCTGCCTCCCCTCCAGCGCTCCAGTCTCCAGGGATGGCAATGCCGGCAAACGTTTCATTTTTCAAGAAGATGTCGATAACAGCACAGTTTTTGTGRCACTGAGGTGTGTAAGCTCAAAATACTTAAACGAAATGCTTTTTTTGTGGTTCCTACAGCCRTATGCTAGTCTCTTCTGCTTGTCCCAAGGAAATTAACACAAAATACGGCTTTTGTGTGGAGTGTAATGGGAGGGATCTTATTTGAATTCATGATAAATTCTGTTGCAAATGCACGTGAAAGGAAAATTGGCTAATGCTTTCAGAAGATTTTCATTTTGCTCAAGTGTTCACACCATGGCCATCACCATGGTATTTGATAGCTATCCATTTTATTGTGCATGTTGCAGCTTTAACCTCTGTTTTAAGGGTCACATTGACATATATTTTTCCCATAGTCACCRAAGAAAAACAGTTTCAGTGTAAGTYGCTTTTCTCTACCATAGCTCCTTCATTTTGACGTTTATCCAGCTAAACAGTATTAGAATCTTTTTGACATGGACTAGTATCATTTCTACTAAGGATCAGTGACCTAGCCTGATAAATTTTAAAAATAAGCAATGTAACTAAGTATGTGACATTTATTGAAATTCATTCTTTGCCATGGAGCTACTTTCTTTCGAAAATATTGAGAATAGTAAGGGATTGCAGATGCAATTTGATTAAATCTACAGTTGTTACCATTTGCCTTCTGAAAATTGATTCCCTCCCCCCTCCCGGCTTGACAAGCTTATTGATTAAAAAGTCTGCCCTGGCCTAAGACAGCAATTGTTTGTGTTTGTGTGTCTCCCATGCAAGTTGTAACAGGCTCTGAACTCTCCAAGCTCATGATACGCCTGCCTAAGCTATTGGCATGGCAAAGTTACTTAGCAATTGTTTTAAACTATATGATGACACATCTTTGAACCCCATTGTATGAAGGAAAAATACCTTCTGACTGGAGAGAGATTTCCTGTTTATGTGTGTGTTTGCTGGAATTAAGCCTTCCCCTGTGTGTTGGCTGAGTATTTTTTTTTTTTTTTTTTTTTTCCAAAATAGCATTGCTTTGGAGTGGATGATGAGGCGTAGGGGCTACTTCAATTACACTTCTACAGCCACACTCATTTAATTGAGGCTGCACAGTTACCAAGAGAGATTTGGGCAATAAGTAAATAACTTTTGATATTTTTTTTGCCGTTTAAGTTGTTTACTTCCCACGCAGAAGATTTTTGACTTTAGACAGATGTTCTTTCATCATAATGATACAAAATTTGCCAAATATGTGTTTTATTTCATAAAATAATTGCAGTCGTAGCTTTGGTTGTGACTAACAAGAATCCCTTAAATTCTTTAGATTCTCTTTATAGAGAGAAGCGTAGCCCAACTGGTGGCCTCTGGGCGAGAGCCAAAGGGCAGGGTGATTGCGCTCAGTACCTGAAAGGCTCTCAGCTGCACGGGCTCATACGGGCAGGTGCCCAGAAAGCAGAGCAGCAGTGACACTCYTGCAGAGCAGCTGTGACACCCCCAGCACTTGCTCCGGGGTCCCCAAAGTGGGCTGTGACCCTGCCGCTCACCCCGGCACCGCAGGAGCTGCAGCTGGATCCCCTTGAGAGGGTACAGCTGCTGCCACACGGTTGGACCACACTAAAGCCATGCAGTAAAGTTATAGCGATTTATTAAGTACAGTTTTAAGGTTTAGGGTTTTCTTCAAATGATGCTCATTTTATMCATGGATTAGGAGAAACCTGGCCGTATGAACTGATATGCCAAGGGTTTATGAGGACTGAGAGCCACCCAGCCCATCAGGGGCAGATCGCAGCCCAGGCTGCACTGCCAGAYGCCCTTGGCCACGTTTGCCCCAGCAGAAGTCCACTCCCTCTGTCTTCCAGCACAGAGGCAAGGACCTGCRGCACGGACACATGCTGATTTTAAGCAATTTACTTTTTATTCCTTATTAGTTGCRGTTAGAATTCCAGACTTACTCTGGAATTTTATGTTTTTCATTTATTTTAGGTAGTACTGTTTTCTTTTTGGTTTTTTTGTAGTTCGAGCTGGATGTTGAACCTTACAGTTCATTTGCATTGTTGTTTCCATATTAAAAATATTCTAGCTAACATGATTTCAGCCTTAGCGTAGAATTATTGCACATTGTGAATTATTAGTGGCATAGTTTTTTTAGTATTGTTTTTTCTTTGGCTCTATCATAAATAAGAGTGCTTTTTGGATTGCTGGGCCCAAACTAAATCATCACAATTTCAGGATCATTAAAGACATTTATTAAGAAACTGAGGTTTGCTTTTTTTTCCCATGAATGATCCTATGAAGATAAAGGTTACTGGGTTCTGCCTGGCCCCAGACTTTGAGAAAATTCCTAAATCTGTAGGTTGTCCAAAAGGCATGACTAGAGAAGAATATGTTTTGCTCTATGAAGCTGAAATAACTTCACAAGCTTCACTTGTTTGCAGAGATATGCTAGTGTAACTGAAGCTTGGTTGCTCTGTATCTTTAAGACTGGTTATATAGCTAAAATAGAATTAGGATTTCTATTATGGAAATTATATACACTTTTATCTGTTATTATGGGTCCTCATATCAGTTATGTGAGCTATTATGTACTTTTATGTGTGTCTTTACGACATGTGTCTTCTCATCCAAAAATATCAGTTTCTATCAGCCAGCTTTGAGAGACTGGAATAGAGAGCAGAGAGACAGTTTCATTAAAGACAAAGAAAGGTGTCAGTCATTGAATTCATGTCAAAAGTAGATTAATTCCTCTTTCATAATGTCATTGAAAATGTTAAATGAATTACCGGGCTTACATTCAGTTTTCCTGTCTACCTCTAGAAAGTGGGTACTGATTTTAAATATTATATTTTACTTTCCTGCAAAGCCTTTGTTAAACTCTTTAGGTTTTTAGGTTCTTTGTTCTTTGGACTCGAGGYCAATATCTTCTTGTGGAAAAGTATTTTTTATTAATGCACAGTATTTGATGTCATTCTTATAGATGCCCAAAGCTGTAGTTAAAAAAAAATACAATCAAACTATTAATAATGCTTTAGAAARTGGGTAGAATGCGTGCAATATTGGACTCCAGTCAAGCAGTGAGCCAGTGTGGAGCTCACTACATGATTAAGGACTTCTGCATCAGAGAATGTAATTCAAATTTCACCCTTGAAAAATGTGCTTACCTCTCATTCAAGTCACTGACAAAGGTTGTGCATGTCTGAGGATGCAATTTAGCCTGCAAACTTTATCTTAACTGCTGTTTAACCCTTCTGATGAAGGCAAACTTCGGCATGCACTTTGCTGTTACCTTCCCATGCACATTCTCAAGGACAGCATTGCATGATGGTGAGTTTTAGCCTTGTCTGTACTTGCAGTGCTTCAAACTAGTAAATTGGTGTGTTCATCTAATCAGGATGTAGATTTCTTTATTTAAATTCAAGGTGCCTAGATACAAGTTAATCCCATCACTTTCTGTGGAAATTATGCAAATACTGAGACCTACACTTGTATTAATGCTTTATATCTATATATAGTTTTGCCTTTCCTATATCSTTATATTTATTTCTTACCAAGTATTTTCTAGTCAGAATCTGAACTTCTCAAGTGTCTCTTTTTCCTAGTATCACAAGTACTGGATTTACACAGAAATTGTCAGAGAAGACGGCACAGTAACAACATTTCATTGAGTCCTTTTGCTTCCTCAGAGGCAGCTCCTTAGTGGGAGATGTCCACTCCTGTGACATTCCCCGGATCCTACCAGGGCTTCTCCTTGGCTCATCAACCAGATTGCCACAAAGGGGAAACCCTCCTGAGTCTACTCAAAATGGAAATCTTACTTAAGTTGTTTAATACTGCATACTGTTCTTGTTTTAGAATTGCAATAGGTTAAAATCCCATTACATTTTGTATTCCATTAAATCTCACAGAATTCAATTAGTCTTGGAATTTGTCCTGATCTTATACATACAAAGGTGATGGATTGCTGGACACATCCATCTGTGGGAAATGATGATACCTGCCACCTTCATGTAAAATTCGGGAAGACGCTGAACAATAATAGCTATCTTTTTTCTTGGATATCTATGGCACTTTGTGTCAGAGGAGGAGCTCTGAATGCAGAGCATGCTCACAGGAGCTGGGAAAGATGAGAGCCGGACAGGAGGTATGCGAGTCAGCACAGAGCGCGTGAAATCACATAATTCCTAAATGACCTTCTAATGGCAGGACTGAATCCCATGTTTTTCTGCAGGGCTAAAAAGCAAAAACACAGTACATTGTCATTATCAGTCTGAAGGACTGTTTCCCAGTTCTGAATGTTCTCTGAGTTTTCGTTCATTCTGAAAACATATTTACAAAAATAAGTATATGTTTGTTCTTCTGAAAATGTAAGCTGCCGTGATAAAATCAGCCTGTGGATAGCTAAGCAACATCTCTGCTGCTTCCTGAAAACTACTGTTTTTCAATTTGTTTTCAGAATGAGAGGTTTTTGCATAACATGCTTTGAAATAACTGTTTTATGCAAATAATGCCCTGACTTCTCAAGTAAATTAAACCTAGCTTGGCCAAACTCTGCCTGCAGATAAGCACACATGGCTTCGAAAGTTCCCCTGACTTCAGCCGGAGCGCTTCCTGCTTATCTGAGGAGAGTATTTAGCCTGAAATCCCTTCAGGGCACAAAAAAAGGTAATACAACCAGTGAATTGTTTTCACGGCACAAAAAGCCTTTCAGGAAACAGTGCTGAGCAGTAAGAGATAGCCAAAGAGTAAGAAAGTACC
Source organism: Rhea americana (assembly GCF_003343005.1). NCBI lineage: Eukaryota > Metazoa > Chordata > Aves > Rheiformes > Rheidae > Rhea > Rhea americana. Next base: position 820,715 of record NW_028186371.1, on the reverse strand, counting down.
TGTTTCCCTTCTAGGGTATTGGCGTATCTTTTGCATTTCTTTAAAGGCAAACCCGAACATAGGTTATTTACTGAAACCTGCATTGCATGCTATTAACGGGGTAAAAACCTATCAGTCAAATACATGACTAGGCATCATTTATAGGGATTTCAAAGACATATGAGAAGATAATGCCCATGTCCATTAGCTAGTTACTTGGAAACACAATGCGAGTTTTTTCGGTCTTTCTTTAAAGAGTAATGGTTTTCTTCATTAACAATATATAAGATTTTTAAAGATTTACTCTTCTGCACCTATCATCCCTGTTAAGTTATGCCTTGTACATCTCAGTATTTATCTTGTATCATCTATTGCTCATTTTAAATGAGGTAATATTGAGATTCTGTCATGTCAACAGTTCTTCTGCCTTTCAGGCTGTTTTAAGCAATCTTGTTTTCTAGTTCTTACTCAGCTATACTATCACAGGAATCGATAAGAATATTGTTTGTATAGAGACTGTGAACTCAAGTCATTACTACTTGGAAAAGGTGGCAACTTTGCAGTAAAGGAATACAACTCATCCAGACAAACGTTAGTTCCAGAAACAAGCTTTTGTGTTAAAATACAGGTGCATAAAAATTTAGATCTATCCCATCATCACAGCAACAGCTGTATCCTGTTCAAGTTTAAGTTGCTCAAATGAGTAATTACTAATCRCAAGAGTAGTCCAGTTTTTTATCTGAACATGGCATACAGGGTRCTGTAATATGAATGTCTTAAGCAGGAACGAGGATGAAAAGAAAATATTTTTCTTATTTGAGAGTGATCTTTGTTCAGTGCCTGAATTCAATGGTGTCAACTATTTAAGCAAACCTTATGCTCAAGAGTAAATTGTTTTAATATGAACTCCTAGATTAAAAACATGCATTAAAGAACATTTCCAATTTTACCACTGCCATTTTATTTTCCTTTTGGATAAGTAAACCAAGTTTTAAATTATGACAAAGATCCAGAGAGGCTGCTTTGGCATCTGAAATCAGGTTTCAAGTGAGTTCAGGGCATAAATCCAAGAATGAGATCCAGAAAACTAATGTTCTGTGGCCACAAAACTCTCAGGTGCTTACATTAACTGGTGCCTGTGCTTAAGCTCCACAGAAGAAAGAAAAAAAAAAAAAAGAAAAAAAAAAGAGCAATAGTGTGAGTTCACAGTCAGTATGTTACCTTCAGAA
>NW_028186371.1:802696-819491 GCF_003343005.1 Rhea americana | reverse complement strand
AAAAAAAAAAGAGCAATAAGAAGCCTTGGTCCTGGCCAAGTTACAGCTCCAAACTGAACTCCTAACAATCCAGACACACGAGAGACCCTTAAATTGCAAGCTCTGCCTAAGAGGGTTCACACACATACCTTCCATTTTCTGTATCTTAACRGTTTAAAATAGCAGAAGAATGGGAGAGAGAGAAAGAGAGAGGAAAGATGCATGAGTTGGGATCTCACCACCAATGTCTCCCACTGTGCAGCCAGGAATTCACCTCCCAGCAAAAGGCTCCAAGGGCAAAGGGAAGGAGCCTGTCTGCACTCCTGTGGTCAGGGCATCTAACAGAGGAGGGAGATAGCCAAGTTATATTCCCATGTTGAAACCTTTGGCCAACCTGCTTATGATGGAGTGAAGATCAAGCCTTTTAACCATACCCTTTATAGCAAAAACCTTCTTAAAGCTCAGCATTGCTGTTGGTTGCAAACAAGCAAACCAAGCCCTTTGTATTTTCMAACCACTCCATAAGAATGAGCTAATTTATCCATGTATCACCYTTATGAGAAAGGTATATACTATCTGAAGTTTGGAAATAGCCTCTTTGCTTACCTTACAAACTCATGAGATCTGATTCTCTAGCTCCAGATTTCCAATGGGGACATGCCGGAGTCTAAACAAGAAGTCTGAACAAGTCTGAAACCTGGTACAAGGCACTTTATCACCTCTGAGATCAGGGAGTGTATCCAAGCTCCCTAAGGTGTCCTCAAAATGAAGGAAGGGGAAAGGAYGAAAGAAAGTAAGCAAAACCTCTGAAAAATCCATTCAGCCAAGAGAAGACCCATTTAGCAAAGGAAAACTCTGACCATAGCCATCCTAGAACACCCTCTTCAAACCACTGAGCTTTTCAGTATCTTCTGAAAGTCAGCATAATATTTCAGAATAAAAGCTGTAACTAACGGACCCTCACTGAGGGAGATCTGCCAAAGAGGAAAAGAGGCTGCTCCAGATSAGCCACTCTACTGATTGCAGCTGTGACACTGTTGCCTCTGGTGAGAGCTAGTATGTCAGATAGGCTGGTCCCAGGCCATTTTGGGATTTATGAATACCAGTACTGTRAAGTCCTTGGAAGCAGATCATGAATCACAGGTTCACAGCAAGGCAGCAGTCTAGCCAATGAGCTATCATTAACTCAGTTTCTAAACTGAGTGAAAGTAGGGCATCAGTTAAAGTGCATTGCAATAACATAATCTTTCAGTGACAAAAGCGAGGTCAGCATTAAAAAGAAAGAGTCATAACCTCCTAACCAAACACAGATGTGAAATGAACACTACCCTTGACATTGCTCCTGTTTGATTACCAAAAATCTGCTAGGAAGCTAAGTAGACCATCGAATTATTAGCTTTGGTATCAGGTAAAGGATGTGCTCTGGTAAGCTAAGACATAAATATAGACTTTGTTATTTCCACTGGCTGTTTGACAAATACAGTCAATTCAGCTTTATCTGTAGCTGTTCTGTGGGCTTCTATCACATTTGTACATGGGGTAAACATCACCAAGCTAATTCTGCACCGAGGCAGTTTGTGTTTGGCAGGGCTACTTATCGCAGATGCAGCATTGCACTACTGGGGTTATGCTGCTTTTAGAGCCAACCTGGGCATCGATGGAGTTCAATCTACTTTCTAGCACTGTGCTAAATATAATAGATATGAACATATCAYAAGATCAGCAGAAGAGGCTGTGCCAGGCCAGACTGGTGTCTAGATCTTTGCAAAAGTTTCTACAGCCGAGGAGCAGGCTTGGAGGCACCTAAAGGTTCCTATGCAGCACCAGAACAAGTCCATAAGCAGCATTTTTTCCATTTTTTCCACATGATTGGAAAGTCCAGATCCCACTAGGCTAGGTAAAGGAAAGCTGACTGCATCATTTCAGCCAAAAGCTATCTGAATCGGATGACCAGCTCATTCTTAGAGATGCACTGAGACCCTGAACAAAGCCTGACCATGACATCTCAGCTTGCTGAGATATGTATTAATCAGGATGTCAGCARCCTTGACCCTAGGTTTTGTCACTAATTCACCTCATGGTTCCCTGAGACACATTGAGTGAGAAGGGTGAAGTCATGGCACCCAGTGGCATGCTTTACGGGAGCCCGTGGAGCAGAAAAGCMACTGCCTGACACTATCCTGACAGTTCTTTCAGGGAAAAGAACGGAGCCAAAACAATTTCTTTTGCTTTATATCCTAGATATYTGTACTACACCTTGGAAGAATTCAGGGACTTGTGGGTTTTTGTTGCTATTATTATTATACTTGCAATGACATCAAAAGGAAACAATTATTTGATATGCATGTAGTACAGTCTTTAGATAATAGCCCATATGATGACTTTCTATTGATGTACAGAACTTTTTTTTTTTTTTTTTTAGGAGATTAATGTTTGGCTACAAAAAATTATTGTCTCAGGGACCTCTAAGAACCATTAGCACCAAATGACAGTTAAACTGCAGGAAATGCCCTGCATCAAGATCATAGACATAATTGCTGTTAGAACACTTAGATCAGATCTGTATGCTGTCTTGGTTACTCATAGCTATCTGCCTTTTAATCTTTTTCATTTTATGACCCGTGCCATTCCTTTAATTATCACGGTATGGAAGGCTGTTAGCTTTACTACAAGACAGGAAAAGCTTCCAAAATCCACTCTTCATTTCAATCCAGGAATTCAGGTAGRTGTTATAACCATCACGCATAAAGTAAAAAATCTAAATAAGTGCTCAGAGTAGTTAAGTGAATAAAGATAAAGCTGTGCTTACAGCCAGGTTTACCAACTTGGCTCTTTGAGAAAGGAGGAACAACGTTCCAAGAAAATTACACTATCCTCATTCTTTGCAGACARCCATAAAACATTTAGGCTCATGCAAAAAGTTGATCGACAGGATCAACTCAGAAGTACAAGAAAACAGCTTTCTCCTTCTGTAAGGTCTTTTTTATACACACCAAAAAAAGGACTTACTTTTTCACCTGAGGTTGTATGACTTCCTTGGTAACCAAGTATTAACCTGTATTTATGTTAACTGGTTAGAGTCAGGAAACATCTTTGTTTTGCATATGCAGTAAAAACACATTGAGAGGTGAATTAATCTGTCCAAGCATATGAAAATTGGGCATGAGACCCCAATTTCTCCRTATTTGCTCACCTGAAACAGAAGACCAACTTTACTATTCATTATTGTCCATGACATGTGCAATAACAAGCATGACGTGCTATGCTACCCCTCACAACAGCTCTTTTTCTACTGGGACCGAACACKTGGACTGAATAAGATGTTCGCATGTTAGTTGTCTTACTGAATTATTTGCTGCAGAGGCAGTTTAAGGCTGTGTTAGAACCAGATTTATTTTACTGCTGATGGTAGTGGTAAAGAGCCACAATAGCACCACAGGTATTTTCTTAATGAACGTCCACAAATGCTGACTCGCATTTCAAATGAATTGAGTGGATCAATAGTGTTATGTTGTTCAAAGTCTACCTTCTATTTTCCYGCTATCGCTGAACAATAACATCTTTTTAAAAAATCCTCCTATCCTTATGCATCCAGATGTGGAAAGCTGTTCTCCTGTATTTAAAGATCCAAATCCATCTGGAAGTATAAGTATGAACAAACAATGAAGGACTACYTTATTGTGGGTATTTCCTCACTGTTTTTCAATTATTCTTGTATATTCTGAACTTCGTCTCTAGGCCTTGTTTTTTGTGGAATTGATTCCTCAGCTCTGAGAGAGAGTGCAACTTCTTCACATRAGAAATTTCATTGAATCCCAACAAATACTGTATACCACCTTTTAAATTAGACTTTTTGAACAACGTGTAGCTCTTGATCTGCTCCACTCACTTGTAATATATCAGTGAGTGTTTGCTGAGGTTCATTATGAAAGAGCCTGTAGTGCCACTGTAGCCCATCACAACAAAAAGCAATTAAATAAATCCAATTGTGCTGCAGACCCAAGACACATGTTTGCTTGAGGATKTTAGGATCTGCAGCAGGTTTCAAAGAAAACACTCTGCACTGTGTTGCACCGCAGGACACCTACAGGAAATTAATGCTAAATGAGTATAAGAATAACATTTTCTCCATTGCAAAGAATACACTAATGTTCTTCTGTTTAAATGCCTGTTAAAAACAACCCTGGCAGACAATAAAAATGTTTCTATTGTAAGCTGCTGTGAATTACAATAGTATATTGGACCCAAGGATAGGTGTGCATATTAAGGAGTATACTTTATGCACTGAGATCTTAGATTCTTTTTTTATGTTTGAATATTGTAAGAAAGAGCGTACAAATCAGCTGAACATGCTAATGAAAGCAATTCCTACTGACACAGGCTACTGCACTGGCAAAATTTATTTAATAGTAGATCCTCCAGCAATTGCCTAGGCTGTGCCCTGCTTGCCAGTTCTTCACTGCCATATATATCCTGCCCTATAAGCCATAAGCCATCTGCATGCACACACACACTGTAGCTACCTCTTAGCGTACCATAGAAAGCTTCCATTTCCCTTATGAACATATTTACTACCTAAATCAATGATAGGTAGTCCTCTGACTCTATGCACTGGCATAATGCATCATGTCCGTGTGTGTGTTACACTGCAAAAAAGTTATGTTCCCATCCTACTCMGAATGAGTGACCTAAATTAGGAAATTTATGTTAAAATAGTACGGAAGGCAAGGGAACATGGGTTTTAACTCATATTAGATATTTGAATTCAACCCAAAGATCCCTTGTATGTTTGATCTTGAGTTACAGACCCAAATTACCTTGTTCTTTTGGTGTTTTGACACCAGGCAGCTAATTCAGGTGAGTACTTCCAAATTAAGAATATTTTTATTCTTGTGAACATAACTCTAGAAAATAGGTTAACCTCCTAAGTGTTTTAAATRTAACCGATCTTGTCTACAGATGCAATCAAATAATTGAAAAGTCTGATGAAGACAAGTCCACCGTGAGCTCAGCCTGTTGAAGCCGATGCCAGAGCTGTGACAAGCTTGCAACAACAGATTCAAATTGAATGGCTGGATCTATTATAATTTCCCCCCTCCGTTTGCCCTGTCCTGTTAAATTACACTGCTGTCTCTATGGCAGGGTGTCTCATTCACAGAGAATTAGGTCCTGAATTGGCATAGTTTTCAGTCTAGGATAGTAAGGCAAACTGAACTCTCAGGAGCAGTAATTGCTATGGTTATTCTATTCAAACCTACCCCACATGTTTGTCAGAGCCCACGGTAATGAGAAGAACATTCCAGCCTATTGGAAAAAGTGCAGAACTCCACTATCAAATATTTCCTAAAAAATGGGAAAAGCTACCATTTGTTGTACACTTGCTGATAATAGGGTTTGTGAACTATGGATTAACATGGCTATATTGTATCTAACCTGCAATGACCTACCTGAAGCCTAAATATATTCTTGTATAAACATACATATAAATGTAAATATATCTATACTGTATATAGTAATACGSAGGACCATAGCATTTCCTTTTCGGTAATAAAGCAAGGGAAAATGACACGTGCCAAACAACCTGCCAGAGCGTTGCTTTTGTGTCAGTGTGTTCTCTTAGTCCATGCAGTTTTGGAGCATGCTTTGTGATCAGGCATTAATGGGATCCAAGTTGTCGAACAAGGGCTAGGAAAAYGAGCACGACTGTGTTTTTTGGCTTCCTTGCATGCAACAGTTTGAACGTTGTTCCACAATGGAGCCAGGCCTGACTTGTCAGTGCAGTGGCAAACAACAACATGAAGGAGTGACATAATGTTCAGTATTTACAAATTATCATTCAGGCCACAATTAGGAGAGTGAAACTTGATGAAAAAAGTTGCCATTGGGAAACCATTAGTGGTTGCTAGTCACTGGTGCACAAACACTCGACAATCAGCCATAACACTTGAAGCTGCTAGGCATACCAGTATAACATATCATTACCACTTGCAATGGTTGACCAATATCCATTTTCTCATCATACAAGCTAGGGTCTGCTGAGGGATGGAAAAATGAGCGCATCATGACACAGGCTTTGAAAATATCTCTTACAAAAGACCTAATCCATCCACAGCTACAGCTTGGTAACAGTCATCACAGGCCAAAGCTCACAAGTCTTCTGTAGACACATGAAAGAGATACAGATGCACAAGTCACAGAAAGGTCACAAAACCATGAACAGCATCCATCATTCGAATCAAGTAGAGAAACAAAGAGATTGCTTGTTTTCCTTTTGCAGCTGATAGATAACAACTAGTTCTTTGACCTGCATTCAAAAGGAAAAATGTAGCTATAGCGCAGGTATTTTGGTTCTAATTCAGCAAAACTCTTAAGTGCTTAAGTTCAACTGAAATTACATTTGAGTACGTGCTTAGTAGAACTAAAGCTATTGGACCTCTGAAAAGACGTGAGATTGAATTTTTTATTCTCTGAAGTTTTTAAATGCTTCTTCAAGATATATTCAAGTGAAGTGCTTTGCAATGACCTGGTTTGGAGGTTACAAAAAAGCAACTCTGTGCTGGAGGCTGCAGCAGTGGAACAGAGAAAGACTTTGGGTCAAATGCAGATAAAAGGAGGCACTGAATGCCACTGGCGTCTCACTGAGCAACAGTGGTGCTTATATGATTTGAGGACAGTGAAAAACCAAATACCTCAAAAAAGGAGGTGCACACTGTACCCTTCAGGTAACTACTGTGTCCTCCCTAAGTTCTAACCCTACCCTATATATGTCTCGCAGCAGAGCACATGCCTTCTGATTTCAAACACCTTAAGGAAAGGCTCACAGCGTGCTGGAGATGTGCACTGTGGGGAACCACCTTCCCCATCAGCCATCCATAAACACTGAGCTTGAGGTTCGCATAGGTGGAAATCAGTAGGTTTCTGTTCAGACAGCTGCTTGACACACATCAAATGCATACAAAGGGAGACACAATGTTATACCTCAGATACGAGAGCAAAGATTACTTGGTTTTCATTTATCACTCATCTTTTACATTCTTCTGCGGTGAAACGTAGATATTATTCCTGGCATTTGTTGCATTATACTGAATCTATCCCTTGCTCGTGTTGTTAAACTCTTCACTTTGGATCTCATTTGCTAAAACAGTTTAAGAAGGACTTGTTTCTGTCTCAGGAATACAGATTCAGATGAGTGCTGTTTCACCAACTGAATATAAGCGGTGTAGCCTACCTGAGGCTCACATCCCAAGATACCAGATGTGCTAAAGAATAAGTCAGTCTGTATTTATGACTCTGAATCCCTCTGAAGTTCACACTGGTGTTTAGTCTCGGACAGCTAGGGGGCCTGGCTGTCCAGTAACCTTGCATCTTTATTCCTGTAACAGCGGTCGATCATCCTCATCCTCATCTAACTGTTGTCCCACTTGTTATTTTATCTCTTCATTGCAGTGCCACCCTTGTCATTTGAATTTAAACTCATTGCAGCAGAGCATATACCTGCCTCGTGTTGTGTCAGAAATAGAGCGCTTTTGGAATTTTCTGCTTAAACAAGTATTTGTCAGAACATGTTGACTTGTCAGAGCTGATTCTGCAGGAACATATCTGTTTTAGCACTGTTTCTCAGGGTGGAAGTACTAACTACAAGGAGGCAGAGAGGCAGACCCACGTCACACTGCGCACTGCTAGGACACTCACTGGGCTCCCCTGGACCTGGCTGAGCAGGGACTTGAGAACCATCATTCTTGGGTAGGGGGTATCTTTTGGGTGCTTCACACAAACTTCAGCAGGTTGTGGTTTCATCTCAGTACAGAGCAGGAAAACCTTTGTAAAAGCAAATTTCACAGGATGARGAAACTGTCTCCTGTCCTGTATGATATAGAAGCATTCTTTCTGTACCATCGCTATATTTTATGATTATAACAATAGCCCTGGGGTGGGTTCTTTTTGTGTGTGTACTTAAATCCATGTTTGCTTTTTCCAGGATACWGTTATCACTGCTTAATATCTGAAAACAATGTTGATTTGAAGGAAGAACATTGCTCAATACCACAAGTTTGAATTGTTCTTACTAGCTAATACTTGCAAACAGCCTGTATTTYTGATTTTTATCCCCTGGTCTTGATCACGATTCTTGTCAGGTAACTGGAAGAACAACCTTTKGTTTCCAAAAACTATTATTTTGTGTAGATCATGGAAGTAAGCCACAGAAAGAATTCAGTAGACATGAAAGAAAAAGTCATTAGGAATGTAGGAGAATTACTGATGTATTTTTAAACAAAATTCACTGAAAACATTGAATTTACATACAGCTGAAACAGTTCTAATCTACAGATATCATTACATTTTGCCTAAATTCTTGATTTCATAAAAAAGTTAAAATAGAGTCCGTGATTATTGTTATTCATTTGCATTTTTCAAGGTTGTTTATTTTAAATCCATCAAGTGGTCATAAGCATTTCTGTATTAGCAACAATTTCTTAAATATAGCCAAACTATAAGTAGTTTCCCAATGTGATCATATTGTTGTTTGAATGTATAATTATTTTCTCCATGAAGAAGCTRAATTTAACTTAACAACAACTGTGTCATGGCATTAGCAGAAAATGTGTGGTGTGATAGGGCACTGTGGGGACACTGCACCAAAATACTCACAACCACAGTTCATTTAGTTTATCTTCCAAGGGGGTTAAATATCACACYAGTCATTCGCCTTTGGTTTTTAAAGCCACATCAGACAATGTGTGTAAAAGTGAAAAAAGAAAAGTGCTAGGTTTTTTGATTTCATCAGTTAATGGCTCTAGGTCACTTGATACCCCTTTGTTTACAGTACAGTGATATGCCTGTATCTTCTAAAGGTTCTCYAGAGTGACTTATTGCTGTGGTACAAGGCCTAAAATTAAACTTGCACATGCCAGGCACCACATGATGCATAAAATATTCTAACAATAYATTACAAAACATTGTCAACTCTAGAGAAAATGACTGTTCCAAGAACTGGAGCTGACTGAAAAAAAAAACATTCTTTTTTCCAAAATGGGCACTTATGAAAGACAGCGATTTCAGGAACTGGAGGAAGAGAAAGAAGGGTTTCTTCCTTTGTTCTTATGGAGGAAAAAAAATTTCCTTAGTCAGTGAAAAAAATGTCAACAGAACAAAAGATAAACCATCTTTCAGCTGGAATCTCCACGTTTTTTTCCTGTCTTTTCTATTTCTTATTTTTGAACTGCTGTGCTAAGAACCGTTCCAGCCCTTTAGTGTGCTTGCCAGTTTAGAGCCATAGCCGGGCTCTAAAGTGCTATAACTGCTTTGTGTGCRTTGTGAGAGCATCCTGAGCAGATTTGCTTTATGCTACCTATGTACCATCTTGTTCTAAACCAGATCAGCCTGATGCCAGTGTGAAAGTAGAGTGAAACAGTATCTCTATTCCCATTGTACAATACACCAAGGGGGTCTTGCAAAATTCATCATAATAAAATCCTTCTGTGGGTTGTTCACTAAGCAGTGAAATCAGAACCCACAAAGGACAGTAATAGTAGCAATTTTTAGCACAAGACTATTAAGGACACTAAGCAAGATTACAACACTTCTTAAACTGAAAAAGTTCAGCTAATACATGCAGCCTAGAAATAGATTTCTGTTGACTGATAAAGTGATGATTTTTTTGATATATGAAATATAACCACTCTTTTCTTTAAATATATTTTGACAGATTAAATCTATGACAATGAAGCCTGTTACTGCATATCCTTCTGGGATTATCATATTGCTATTTGCATTGTTGCAGAGGAGCCATGGACAATGCAAAGAAGCAGCTAAAAAATCGGAGATGAATCTGAGTGTAAAATACGATCTTCCTAGCTTCATCACAGACACACCAATTCAGAATGTAGTTTTATACAAGCATCATGTTTATATTGGAGCAGTCAACAAAATTTATGTATTAAATGAAGCTCTTCAGAATATTTCTGTGTACAAGACTGGGCCCGTTTTGGAGAACCCTGACTGTGCACCATGCGAAGACTGCAAAGATAAAGCCAATTTATCTAACAGTGTATGGAAGGATAATGTCAACATGGCACTGCTCTTAGAAACCTATTATGATGATCAGCTCATCAGCTGTGGTAGTGTATCTGGAGGCATTTGTCACCGTCACATCATTCATCCTGACAACCCTGCTGATATAGAAAGCGAGGTGCACTGCATGTATTCAACACAGATGGATGGAGAAGCAGATAATTGTCCTGACTGTGTTGTGAGCACTTTAGGAACCAAAGTTTTGGTGACAGAAAAGGACAGGTTTGTCAACTTCTTTGTTGGAAATACCGTGACATCTGCATTTCAACCACCATATGTACTGCATTCAATATCAGTTAGAAGGTTGAAAGAAACACAGGATGGTTTTGAGTTTCTCACGGATCAGTCTTACATAGATATCCTCCCTCAGTTCCGTGATTCTTATCCCATTAGGTATGTCCATGCCTTTGAAAATAATCACTTTGTCTATTTTCTGACTATCCAGAGAGAATCTCTTGACTCCCAGACTTTTCACACYAGAATCATCCGGTTCTGCACTCTGGATTCAGGGATGCGTTCTTACATGGAAATGCCTCTCGAGTGTATTTTTACTGAGAAGCGGAGGAAGAGGTCCATTCGAAAGGAGGTATTCAATATCTTGCAAGCTGCGTACGTAAGCAAGCCAGGTGCAGCCCTAGCCCACGAAATGGGCCTTGGGTTGAACGATGATATTCTGTACGGCATTTTTGCACAAAGTAAGCCAGATTCTTCAGAACCGACAAACAGGTCTGCCGTCTGTGCTGTCTCTGTGCGAACAATCAATGAATTCTTCAACAAGATTGTCGACAAGCAAAACATGAAATGTCTTCAGCACTTCTATGGAAAAGATAGCAAATACTGCTTGAACAGGGTAAGTGGCCGTTCTTTCTGTGGCATTTGGGGGCTGGACTCGGCCTCTGCATTCTTTCTTTGCCTGCTACATTGTCAGGTAGCTGTCCCCTCAGTTACAGTTATAAAATGTAAGTCCCTAATCATTTCAGATTATTTAGCATTGCTGATGATTCATCTTTGTAAGAACTAGTTCCTGTAAATTGACTGTGAAAAGCACTAAGGTCCTTATGGTAATAAGAGAGTACTAACAGAATTGGAAAAAAAAATCCTATTTTTTTAACAAGTAATTGGTTTTCTTTTTTCTTGAGAGGCTGTGAGGCAGATAAATGGAACATTTAGGGAGTTATTTCTTTCAGTATCATAAAAAACTGTTCATTAACATTCGTATCTTTGTGCACTGAGGAGTCCCTGAAAATATCACTCATATTTTAAACTATGCTAATGCTGAATCACTGCTCTCTTTAGAAAAAGTGAAAGAACTGTTTTGGAGCATGCCATGAAGAGCCAGATTGTAATACAATTACTCATGCTTAACACATAAACGGCCCCACTGAAACCAGTTTTCTTAATGAAAGAAGCATCTATTAAAAGTGCCCTGTGAATTAGGGTAATGGTAGTTTCAGATGAGAAGAGATGCCCCTCTGTACACCACGCATTCAGGTGGAGCTGTTTTCCAACCACCTGGAATATTGTTAAGTGAAGGAGACACAGAAATTATTTCTTCCTCTCTGATCAGTGCCTCTGCTAACGTCAGCGCTTGTAAAGGAAATACAGAATCTGGGAAAGATATCCTTTCTTAGTTTGTTTTTGATATTATAACTTTGAACTGTACCTGCTTATGCCTCAAGGCCTTAAGTGAGCTCCCTGTTGAGCCTTTTCTTCTTCTTCAAATAAGAGAAAAACGGAGCTCGGAGGTGGCGCCGTGAGCTGTACTGCAGGGAAGGGCCAGCTGGAGATAAGATGAGGCTGCAGCTCGGTCTCCAGAGACGGGATGAAGGCTGGGTCCGGGCAGAGTGGCAGCTCCATGCACTTTTGGGTTGGAAGGGACCTGTTGTGTCCATCATAGAGAAGGACCAGTTTGAGGATGGGATCCATGGGCCTACAGTGCTGTAGTGCCACCAGGGTGCTCCTCAGCCCCGATGCCCAGCACAGGGGCTAGCATCAGGACAGAGTGGTGGCACAGACCTCTCTTGGGGCTGGAGCCTCTTGAATGAAACAGGAGGGTCACTATTCAGTGCTAAGAAGAATCTGTGGGGAAGCAGCCATTATAGACATGCTTTCGCCTTTTCCCAGTAACACAGATGTGCTCAGAGGTGGAGTCCAACCCAGTGTGATCATCATCACAACAGCCTCAGCATTTGAGGTCAGCTGCTGATCACAGTATCCCAGGGTTCAAACAAGATTTAGACATTGCTAGGTGATGCTGATACAGCAACCACAATTGACTTAGAATTTGATTCTTCTTTTTTTTTTTAAGTGGGAAAAGGGAACTTCCAAGAACTAAAAGAAACTTAGCAAGCATTCATAAAGTAACTTCTTCCTGTCTTTCCTCACTACTTTATTGTTGCCTTAATTTTTCATTTCAGATCTTAAAGCCTTTTTTTCATTTTTCATTTCATTTTTCACAATGAACATTGTTCTTCTCTGAAGGTGTTTTTTCTCCTGTTCTTGTAGTATTTTCTTTGTGAGTGAATATGTTTAAAGCTTGTGGCCTTTAACTTATCTCRTTCTGTTCGTGCTTATACACCTATTTCGCAAATAGATCTTTTCATAGCAAAGTATRTCATTAAAATATTGACAGAATAATTTGCCACTTTTCACATGCTGGGAAGTACTTTACTCTTGCAAAAGCTTTCCCAGAGCCTGCTGCTGCTTTGCATATCAGAACTGAATGTCTTATATTGCAGACGGTTTATTATAGCTGCCCATTTTCAAGAAATGTCATCAGAACTCTGATTTCTGATACATTAAATTGATAAAGGGAAAATATGTTTCTTTGATTTTTTGTGCTTCCTTCAAATGGCATAAAAGCAGTCAGAAATTTTGTCCTGATTGTTTGCTTAACACCAAAATATCAAGACTGTCAAGCTTTGCCATTCCATTTTCTTTGCTTTATTCCAGAGGAATCATGAAGGCTCCTATGAAAAGTGTCTTGAAAGCTTTTTCAGCATTCAGCTGTCCAAAAAGATTGGCAAGAATTCGTAGGCATCCTTTATATACCTGTTTTTTTCAGATGTGTAAAATAGATCTGCAAGGTTAGAGATGAAGGGAGTAAAAGAGCAGGCAGAAGAAGAGAAGCATATTGCTTCTTCTGCTTATACTTATGTCAGGAATGTCAAATCCAATCTTACTTGATTTTGCTGGAGATCAAACATAAAATTCCAACTCCCAACACAAGTCTTCTTGTGCCCTTTTTTGTACATATTAAAATGTACATAAGGTCATGATCCAATTTTTTCCCCTTTGTAACTCACCTTTAACTTAGAAGAAAACTTTCTATGAACTACCAGAGTTTRTCACAGTTTATTTTGGCAAAATTCAAGAGTTGCTTTTTGTAAGGTAGCCAAGATGATCTTTCTCTTTATTGTTCTGAGGGAATGAAACCACAGACCACTGATGCAAGTGAAAGGTACTGACCACTGCAGGATTAAGTAAGTCATAGGAGAGTGAAAACAGTCCAGCAGTGAATACAACATGTCAGTAACTTCAAAAAAAAATTTTAAATGAGCTTTAAGTAATATTTTCAGTGCTATGATATCTACAATGTCTGAGAATTTACAGTTAGAGTCTTATTCATGAAGGCCGTTCCGCAGGACCAAATTGTTGCATGATTTTGTTCARCTTCAGGATAGTCCATCTTTTTTGAGTGATCATCCCTCAGTGCCCTGTTTAGTCTAAGGCTGCTGAAGTTAGAATCAGACCAAAATAAGCCATAATAAATCACTCAAAATATTTCCTCAAATGCTCCACATCAGATTTTGAGCATTTGAATAAAAATATTTTGACTTATTTTGATGCAGTTGACAAAATTTATTAGTTTTCAGCCTTGTTTTCTAGGAGAATGAGGTTTATATAGTCATGTTGTTGATTGCTTGTCTTTCTGTTAGCCTTTTTAACAACCTCAGCAATAAGATATCTTGTAGATGTGAATCCTGGTGTGATCCAAATACAGATCCAATATATGATCAGACTGTGGAAACTGTATAAGTATAAGGACATCCTTTATAATCTTCAGAGAATCCACACAGAGCAAAGCAGGGTCCATGGTTACYCATGGGAAAAGTCTTCATCAGAACTTAAGTTGGACAGCTAAGTCAACCAACCACAACGTATAAATCCAGACAATACTATGTTTCATTCATTCCAGTGCTCATGGAAAGCCTTATAAAGTCAAAATAAAACATTTCCAGTTATGTTTAAGAAAAACACTTAAGAAGCTAAAGCCTGGACTCATTAAAGTCAAGGTTAGGAAAAGTCAATCAAATGKTGCATCTGATTGATCTCAGATGTAGTTCAGTGGAGCTGTGCCCAGTTAGCACTTCCTGAGAATTTCCTTCAGTGAAGTGCTGGCTATCACTTCAATGACAGTAGGGAGAAAACAGATCTGGCTTTAAATTAAAAGAAAAATTGTAGAGTAATAGTAAAGCAGTTTTATTGCCCAAGCCAGGAGAGAAGTAGGTGCTGTGGAGGGTTTTGAATCACTGCTCAGGAATCTCATCACCCACAACAAAGTGGAAACTTTATATAGGCTTTTAGAAAATGTTATTTGGTCACAATTAGTCACTTCCAGCCATCATGTTGGAATAGAGGAATATTTAGATTAAGAGGCAAGTGCTGCAAACTTCATTTGGATAAGTAGTTCAGTGGTGTCCACCCCTATCATGGTTTAAATGGGATTCTCCAAGTAAGTAAGATGGGTTGAGTTTAACCTTGAAAATCTCAACTATACAGTTCAACTATCTTTCGTTAGAGTGTGATCTTATGGGTTTTGTTTGGCCTCTTCCTAAATCTATGTCTCTTATGTAGTAAACAACCATGAGACAATTTCCCCTTGGTACCCAGCTTCAATCTCCATTGACTTCCATGGAAAAGTGCCTCTAGAGCTGAAAGCAGAAGCCAGCTCTGTAAGGTTCCTGTGATCTAGTTGCTTCTATAAGTAGGTTCACATGAAAGTCTAAAGTACTCCATTCCATTTACAGGAAAACAGAGAAACCACAGACAGGCATTTGCTACTATGTTCCCAAAAAGTTTCTTAAGGCAAGACAAACTGGTCGCCATTCCTGTTAAATGAAAGGCACAACCAGATAAAAATCAAATTGGAAGAATGTGAAATGAAAGCAGAAGATCACCAAAGCAAAATATAAAGTGACAGTAAAATAAACACATGGTGATACTTCTTTATTACCATTACATAGATGATAGATGAGTAAAATTGGGTTATGCTTATATTGTAATGGAAGAAAATAATTGCTGCCTTCTATTAGGAAACCACAAAGGCCCTTTATTGATCTGTCATCCTAAGGATATGTCTAGGAATATTTAATAAAATAAACAGAGACAAACAATTCTTTTAAGGCCCTATAACTGTAATCTCCCACACCACTTGGCTTAAAAGATTTTGGCAAGATTAAAAATAACACCACAACTCCTCTGATTATGAAGGCTTGATGTGGCTCATTTAGGTAATCTTGCAGCATGAAGGAAATGTTTTTTTTTTGATGTTTTTTTTTTTTACTGTGAGTAGGATGTGCCTGAATATTTTCCTTAAAAGTCAGGCACCAGAAACTATCTGATTGGTTCAGTCATTTCCTCTGGAAATACTATATCAAATGGCATAAAGCGCTCTGCCTGGGCACAAAGCCTGCTCCCGTCCATACAGATTTTATGAAAGCTTCTCCATGGGTTCTGACATCTCGAAAGAATACACAGACAGGAACTGGGCAGTGAGGAATGTGCACCGACTGATTGTAGAGGGCTTCAGAATAGGATTAAATCGTAGTAGTAAGGTAATAGGCTGCATCTACATTCCTGTTTAACACTCACTGCATATTCTTATTGCTTGTCTGCTGAAATCCCAGGCAATAACCCAGGAGCCTCTGTTGCACCTTGTGTAATACAAAATGTCTCCAATGACTCCAGACTGTCTCCAGCATTATATCCGGGGTCTTCTGCCTACCTGGCCTTGCCATGCTGGCTTCTGACTGGTGTGCGGCAAATATCACAGCCTAACAGCACTCAGAAGTGGATAGGTTTTAAACATAGTCTGAACTCCTGGCAAGCTTCATAGCAGCGAAGGGTGGATGTAGGTATGGATATGGCTATGGCTATGGATACAGCTATGGATATGGCTATAGCTATGCTATGCAAGACAGCTATCTGTCCTAGGGCCTGGCCACATGTGCATTGTCTCAAGGAAGTTCCCAAGGCAAGGCAAGGAAAAAGGCATGTTGGGATCGTTATTTAGTTATTATCACATTGCCTGGAGAGGGAAATGTCTTCAGTGACTCTTCTGAGCCCCAAGAGCTATAGGGTTTGGTGGCTTACCTATCACTCCTTGACTGCTGGAAGAACTACAGGCAGTTTTCACCTTTACAAGTGAAGACCTGAACTCCTGCTGGGGGTCTGTCTCTATTGATGTTTTATCATTTTCTCGATGAAAGCTGTATTTCTCTGTGAAAAAGTGATACCTGTTAAACTATCATTTTCTGGAAAGGGCACTGCTTTATCAGCCAGAGCTACTAATAATRTTTCATTTCCAGACTTTTAAATCAAATTCTTTCACTTAAGGCAGGGTTCCCTATTGGTTATTAGTGTGGGAGACCGACTGTGCTGCAATCTCTGGAATTGCACAGAAATCATTTCAAGTAGTTTTTTTTTTAATATTAATAGCTGGATTCTCTGGTCATGTGTTTTG
>NW_028186371.1:786433-802686 GCF_003343005.1 Rhea americana | reverse complement strand
GTTTGTTTGTTTGTTTGTTTCTTTCTTTCTTTCTTTCTTTCTTCAGAGTTTCTGAAGACTCTTAAGTAACTCCAAGTGCTAGAATTGGGCTGAGAAGATTTTCTCATCCTGTGTAACTTTGCAAAATTTGAAAAGCGTTACTGTCCGAAAACAAGAGAGCTACAAAATGTAGACTAGTAGATTTGCAGCAATGAGGTCATTCATTCAGAAATGTGTAAGATTCATGTCTACGACATTTTTCCGTGGTTCAAACCGAAGTCTAAGTCTCCTTTCACTGCAGTTTAGGTTTCTCTCTACTCTACTGATGGTTATTGTGCAATGGGACTRTATCAGTCCCTCCTGAGAGAACTGTTCAGATTTTTTGTATATAATTCCATGTTCCAGAGAAAGAGAAGCTAATTCTGTTGTGCACTGCATGCAAATCTTCCAAGTCCCACCTATCTTTGGTAGTGAGTTAAGACATACAAGTTAGGAACTAATTTCCCTCAGTTTCTGGTATCAAATGATAGAAATACCTCCAGAAGGTCTCATCCATAAGATACTGTGCTATCTTAAGAGGCTAACAGGCTTTCCATTTCTGTCTCTGCATGACACCTTTTTTATCCTGTCTACATCTAGAATGTAAAACCTGACAAAACACACATCTGCCTTTCAGGTCACTCAGCACCAATCTAACCTCAGCAGTTTCTTTGCTTACGCTTTGATCTGACTCAGGATCCTGTACCACCTTCCTTATTGCTCACTAAAAGAACWGCAGGTAATTAGTATCCAAGAGACAGTTGTGCTACTTGCACTTTTTAGGTGGCATGTGGGTTTCTGATCTCATGCTGCTTTTACAACAGAGTTGAATTACTCCTGATTTCCATGGATGGAAGTAAAGCCAGAGTCAAATCCCATATCAAATTAAAAAAAAAATACCATTAAGAAAGAAGATCCATGACATAAATGGTTAAGAAAGAAACTGTAGGTAACAAAGAAATATACGTAGAACAAGATATGCAGTAGGTAAAAATAATGMAATGTTATAGGAGGAATGATGTTGGGGAAAGCAAGTAACATCTTAGGGAAGATGTTACTCTGGTTTTATAAAACAATGACGTAAAATAGGGCAAATTACATGAATTTCTCCTACCTTCTGGCCTCCTTTCTA
Organism: Rhea americana; assembly: GCF_003343005.1. Taxonomy (NCBI): domain Eukaryota; kingdom Metazoa; phylum Chordata; class Aves; order Rheiformes; family Rheidae; genus Rhea; species Rhea americana. The sequence continues at coordinate 801,536 of NW_028186371.1, read as the reverse complement.
TCTCACGTCTCTTGCACCACTATTTTGGCTAGACTTGCAGCTGTTGTGCAATGTTATCCTGGAATAAGAGTCTCCACACTTGACATTATCTTAGGATGACTGTTCTACTTTAAGTTCACAGCGTCTCTATTCCACCACAACTTCCGTGTAAATAAGAACTTATGTGAAAAAAAGCACTTCATGTACAGTACAAATGTACAGCAAAACTATTTTATCATCTCCCATGCCTTATTTTATTTAATCAAACTGAATAATTAATCAACACCTCTCCTTTGATAATCTGTATACTGAGTTAAATGTTAAATTAATATAAGGGAAATGGGCAAAATACAAAGATTATTTAGATCTATTTTATCTGCTAAATCAATAGGATTTACTTAGTGCTAATGCACTAACCAGATTATGAAAACTAATGCACCACTGTTCAATGACAAAAGCAAATAACTCTTTGAATCATCTTGACAATAGAACATGTAATCATTTTAATTTGTATTACCTAATTACTTTTAACATGGGTGTCTTTTTACCTTATTACCTTAAGTGAAGCTCACCCCAGGAACCTCCTTCCCCACCTCATTTTAGCAGTGAAGTAGATCAAAGTAACAAGTATTGGGAGTTAGTAGGATGATACTGTGTAAAATTTTACATCAGTGGAGTTTTTTSTTTAAAAAATTTCTCTTCCTCTGGGGTCAGAATTACGTTCAAGTAATCCTTCCATTGATTTCAGTGAGTTCAATGAGTTAAAGTTGAAAGTATAGCTTAAAGGTAAAATTTCCCTCAATAATTTCCACTAAATTTTTCCTTATTTTGCAGTGCATACTATTTTGAAGGGTTGGTTTTCCTGTGTAAATCAGACTATGTGCAGGCAGTAGCAACACCTAGTAGTGGCTACTGTGCTGTTAGGATTGCCTGACTGTTTCCATCTGAAAGGACGCTTTCTAGTTGTTTGCTTAYTCTTCAAGTCTCACTTTGTAGCTGAGATGTGAAAAGTTTGCTCTCGAGAAAGAAATATTTCTTCTGTATTTTATTAAAAAAAAATCTTTCAATCGTTTTCAAATACATGAGGAATAAGGTGAAGAAGAGGAAAAAGGAGGGAAGCAATTCTTTGCTTAGGAAGRAAGAGAAACAACTCTTTCACCAATTATAGTAAGGCTTCAGTGCCTCAGGAGAAGTTCTTAGAAGCTGGAGAATCCAATCCACTGCCCTTGGACATGTTCATTTCTCTCACTGAACACTGAATTGTGTTCACAGCACCTAAACACTCAGCATGTCTTTCACTGCTCAAGAAGAAATCAGAAGCATAGTGGATCTGTTTCTAGGGAATCATTTGGCACAGAAATTTGGGCTAGTAAACCTGGCTCATTCTATTAATTTTTTTTCTCCTACTTAAGGATTATAAGAGTTACTTGGTAACAATTTCTGCTGTTACTCTGCAGAAATCAKTTTTTAAAATGACATAGCATTTTAAATAATACTTTCTCTAGTGATGTGACTTCTGACTGATTCTGCTCCACTTTTCCAGAAAAGCAGCCAATGAATTTTTACAGGACAAATTTCATTCATTGCAAGGACACTGCAAGAYCATGGAGCAAGAGCAAGAACATGGATATTGCATAGATATTTGTCAAACTAGTGCCTAAAGGAAAAAGARAGATTACAACCTATCTAGTATTTATCACGACCATACAGATAAGGAAATAAATAGTCTTTCTGTGTTTAAGAGCAGTGGGTGGGTGTTCACTGTATAACCCCAGCAGACTATTCTAGCCTGGCTTCTGTGGAGTTCCTACTGTAAATRATAGCTGACTAGTCCTTTTGGGATACCTCTTTACAAGGACATAATGGTCCCATCAATAAAATGTGTGCAATAGTTCAATAGGAAAAACTCAAGCTCTTCACTGATAATATACAGTTAAAGAAATGAAAACAGGAGCATAGAAATATTATGTGATCTTGGTGCCAAAAAAGAACATTGTTCACATGGATCTGGCCTGCTATTGAAGGAAAATACAACATAAAACCACAGTATGGATGAAAGGCAATTGCTATTTACTCATACATAGCTGCTTCTCTTGGAAATGCAGCAGCAAGTTCTGGGAACTCATGTCACTATTGTGCCAAGCCAGTGAGCCAGTGGGTGGTGTTCCTCATGTTTTTTACACAGAAGTGTAAAACAGGAGATACAGGTTCTAATACCCACCCTCCAATAAGCCCCCTCTATGACACTGATAAAGTCATTCATCCTCTCCAGATGATGTCCTGGCTTCACCAGTTTTAATGGGGCCTTGGAGATACTGCTTTTCTCACTTGAACAGAGGCAAACTACCCAGAAAACACAAATGTATGATAGATTAGCAAAAGTTTGTTTACTAAGAATCTACAAAAAAAATTAGAAAAATCTATCAAGGTTCCTCTGTTTTCCTCATAGTTACTGTTCCCATTCAGAGGCTACTTGTACATGTAAATTCTTCATCTTCACCTAGCAGGACACASTAATTCAGATTAATACTTCTGCATCAGAAGAGATAAGAAACTGTTCTGGAGATTCCCTAAATGTCTTCTCCATTTCAAATTGGCTTGGAAATCAATCTGATATGTAGAATCATCTATTCATTCACTCTGTACCACTGTTATTCTTTGAAAATGGATGTTCACCATTTGCAGATATCAGAAGCCAGCCCGTTCAGCATTAGCTCACGCCCATGCTCCATTTTATGCCACAGAAATGCTCAAAGAAGTGTTCTGTGATCTTCTTTTGGGTGCCCAGTTGTCTTGAGGGAGTCACGTCTCTGAGCTAAACTCAAGATCTGTAGCAGAAAACAAGAGTTGATATTTAGGAATGMGATTCCTGAAAACCGGCAAGTCATATAAACAGTAAGAAATGAGACTCCTACCTATTCTCATTTTTACGTGAGTGCTCCTTCCAAACTGGAATATTTTATGCTTGATGTTAGTAAATTCTATCTAGTTACTTTCAGCCCATTTCTCCAATTTGTCAAATTGATTTTAAAATCTAATGGTGTCCTCCAAMTTGCTTGCAAGACAGCATGAGATGTACTGCAGTGGTAAAAAAATCATTAATTGCTAGTTTATTCAAGGCATTAAACTTAATTTCACTTTCTAATTGAGCACAGCACTTAATTAAGAAAAGCAGTTTTTGGCCAGCTCTAGAAAAAGAGGCCTGGAGGAATGCTTGCTGAACTGTTTCTTCAAATTGCATTCACCTCAAATATCAGAAAATCCTACAAAATATTCTTAGTTAAAAGTTTTTATTTTTTTCCCCTGTGTCTAGTTATTCCTACAGGCTATTTTCAGTTCTGACACTTACCTAACTGGGTTTTTTTAGAGATTTAGTTTTGCGTTAAGACTTTCACCCTGCTTTACACTTTTGATTTCAAATGTGCAACTCTGTCAGAAATACTATTTTTATGCCAGTTATATAGGATGTATAAMTCATCAGTTAGCTGCCAAGCAATGGCACCTCCTGATAGGCCAGCTCAAAGATACCTAGAGACTTTTTTTGATATGTTTGTCTTCCATGGACTGGATCCAGGGTAAATTCCCAAGCAACACAACTTCCCCTAAGAACAAATAAGATAGCTGCGTTATCTCCTGCCCTTTCTGGGCAGGGGCAGCGCTTGCCCACACCTCGTTGCATTCCAGAGGCACACCTAGAGCGAATTCACAGAGCCGTGAATCACCCCCAAGGCTGGCACCTCTCACCGCACCGCAGAAGCGGCGGAGCCCGGTCCGAGCGCTTGCCSTGTGCTCTGAGTGTCCACTTCAATAGCTGTGGGATTTGTCACTGGAACTTGGCATAATAGCCAGAGTGCATCATCTGACATCAGTCATTTTTCCACATTGACGGCCAAATGGATACTTATGTGTGTACTAGGGAAGAGGGGGAGAGAGAGAGACTCAATCTTCAAAGAGTTAATTTAAAGCAGCTTCTTTTCCCAACCGCGTTATCAATCTTCCTTTAGCTTTCTGAGTAGCCTTTTAATCTCTGTATTCCTACTCTTAGATCAAAGCATTCATATTTCTGAGATAACTAACCTTACATTATAGTTAATCCATGAAGCACCACGTTTTATAAGAAAGCCATATGTGGAACAGTCTGCAAGTCCTTGGGCAGATACCCAAAATTACAGCATCTCTGAAGAAGGCTGTTCTAACTTTGAGGAAGCTAGGAAAGGTGTCAGGGCAAGGAGAAAAATCTAGCCACTTGCTAAAAAGAGCTTGAACAGTTTCATGAGGACTATCAAGATGTTCAAACCATGTTAACATGACATGTAAGAGAAAGTACTTTTTTTAAGTTTAGCACAGAAACATCTGAGCCCAAAGTTATTTGCTTATGGAAGAAAAAGACTTATGGTGAAGAGCAGAGGTCCCAAGTTGGGGGAGGGCAAAATGAGAGATCGGCCTCGTTTCAAAAAGCATGAAAACTGTATATCTTTCTGCATTTGAACTATGCATACTCATTGTATGAGTAATCTTCACACAGACATTTCACAAATACTTTTAGACTGGGTAGGATACGAGTGCAAAAGAATAATGCTTGGAGCTTGTTTGTTGGCCAAAATGAAGAAAAGCCAAATTTGTCCCCTCTTTATGTGTTAGTCAAATACTGGGCTAAGAATATTTTAAGTATGTTCAACRATTACTCAGCGGGCCTAGTGTATAATACTATTTCAGTTTCTGCTGAGCAAGACATACCATACATCTGAGTTGTTCTTGATTGATCTTATAACAGTGTTTTACCTAAATGAAACAGTTGAAACACATTGACAAGGCACCAGGAGAAAAGCTGGCACCACTACTGGCTTCTAAGGAGCACAGGAGCACTTGGCAGTGCTCAGTTCAGGATCACTGTGGTTCAAGAGCAAAGAATTGAGATATTAGGCTAATCGTTTTGTTAACAGAATTTTCAATGTCTTAGGGATTTTCCAGAATTCACCAGAGTTAAACCAGCAAGAAATTACTTATTTACTTTACTGCTTTCTCTCTCATACTACTTTTATTAAAGTAGTAAAAGGAAAACCATCTTAACCTAGAAAATAAGAAAATAAAATTTTAGTCCTGCTTGTTCTTTAAGAGCATGATTTAGATCTAGTAAATTTAGTGGAAAGATTATGATTGACTTTAAAGGGCTTAATTCAAGCTTTAAAAAAGACTTTTTAAACCATATTTGTAACAAAAATCAATAAAAAAGGAGGAAAAATCAACCTCTGTATTGATTTTGACAAAGGAAACCATCGTAAGATCCTTTCTACCCTCTCTGTATGTTTATTTATAAAGTACGTTACAGTGGGAAAAGCTAGATGACTTCCAAATTTAAACTGGTTAGAGATCCTTTAGGGGGTTCCTGGTTATTATCTGTACAATCTCACCAAAACAGATGATGTAGTATCAATAGTAATTAAATTATCAATTAATAGATTACTGTTGAATCATCAGGACAGCAGGTTATATTCTTCTCTAGAGATAACTTAAAGTGTATTGTTTAAGAATTATTCCAATGAAAATTAAAAACATGTATTTTCTATTTCCAAAATGAAAGAGAAAACCCTGCAAATGCAGCAAATATTGGAGTGCACTCAGGATACATAGAGATTGGACAAAACAGTGCATAAGCAATAGAGGATCAATATAACAGCCTAATTGTAAAATGCTGGCTTCCCAATAATGTCATTAAAATACACAATCAGAAATATATTTTTCCTGTTTTCTCTCCCTTTCTCTTTCTCCACCTTTTTTACCTCTTTACTATACGTCCATTGGAAAAAAATGGTGAAAAAGAATAGAAAGAAAAAAGGATTTAAAATTGTTATTTTTATGCAAAAAAGATGAGAAAAGAATTGTAAGTTTTTAGGGAATTGCTTCTTTAAGTATAGGAATAGATACATCATTGTGCAAGTTTTGAGGTTAAAAAATTCTGAAACCGTTGGAGGAAAAACATTATGGAAGTTACTAAAAAAAACTTGATATATATGCTTATATAATCCTCTGGTTAAATAAAGATGCTGTATAGTCTCATTCCTGATGACAGAATAAAAAGTGAAAACATTCCTATAACGTTAAGAAGTCATTGTCTTCCTTGTGGAATATCGTAACTGATGAAGCAATTACATTTGAAACATTTGAAAATACTTTTGGTCAAATGCATTTRTGCTAAATGACTTCACTCTGACAAAGATCTATTCCTACTCATAGAGACAGTACTCATCTGTACTTCATTTTCAAACAGGCTTTTTCAAGAAATGCTTCATACTGCAGAGCACAGGATGATGAATATCGCTTAGAAGTTACGACTCCTTTGCAGAGGGTTGACTTGTTCATGGGCCAGTTCAACAATGTCCTGTTAACCTCAATATCTGTCTTCACCAAAGGGAACCTTACCATTGCTAATCTGGGAACGTCGGAGGGCCGCTTCATGCAGGTAAATGTTGCAGTGATACYCTCGCACTAAGACACATACTGCACAGCAAAAAGTGAGAGACAGTATTACCTCAGACTAGTAGGGCATTATAAAATTGGAATTGCTGATGAAAATGGAGCTGCTGGAACATAAACCAAAGCACTAAAAAGCACATTTGGCATTCTCAGTGTCTAAATGAGCATTGTGTTTTGAAGCAATGCTTTTGGAGTAAGTTCCCCTATGATCACCACTCATTGCAGGCTGGTTTTGCTCATAGAGAGGTTTTGGTGAATAGAAGCTAGACTGCTTGCAAAGGAAAAGAAACTGAAAACTCCATCCTGGAGTTTTTAATATGTATCCTGGCTACATATTAAACATGCACCAACACCAGCCAAGGCAGAAGGATGATTAGTTCTTCGAATAGATTCACATATAAGCTTGCTGTGGTCATTTGGTCTAGGGACTCAGATTAAACCTAGTTCAAAGTAAAATGTCCAGACAGGTTATAGTGAAGATGCAGGAGCCTCAGCATGAGTTGTTTCTGTCTGCTGATCCACTCCTATGGCACCAATTTGCTAACATAGCTCTAGCTGCGAAGTTGAGTTTAGCTCCTCTATTTTCTTTTGAGTTATTCTGAATACAGCCTCTTAGATTTTAGGGCTCTTGCTCATTCTTTTCTCACTCTGTCCTTTCAGACAGCAATTCATTCTGTCCTCAAACAGGATTTCCATAATAAGTGGATAAATCACACTCTGGAGAACTTTGTCTCCCTCCATTGAATACACTACTAACCTAGACAGTTAGATTACACTAGATGCTTTCTTTGCAGGAAACTAAAGAAATAAATCTAACCCGTAAGTCTTTTGAAAAATTAGCAGGCAAAATAAAACATTTGAAAATAAAATATTTTGAAAGCAACAAGGGTTCTTTCTATCTACTCATCTTATTTCCAGCACTAACATTCRACAGTGGCCTCCATGGAGCTCTTGGCTTCTCCAGCTGCAGCAGGGTCTGGTTTTTGGTGCACACCTCAGCCTGGATCCCCTGTGTACCTAAGGAACTGTGTCCTTTTAAAATCTGCCAGTATTATTTTTCTGTCAGTGGGCTCCCTCCAGTGTTGGTAGTCCTTAGCCCTTCTTGGTCTGAAGATTGCAGAAAGTTATCAACATTAGCAATGTTGTTCCTTAACCATCATTAACTGAAACCTGATCAGAAGACCATGATGAGTGCCCTTCCAATTTTCCCATTTCTGATAACCTTCCACTAGAAAAAACACTTGGGCACATCTATCTTTTCATAGACATCTTTGTAAGTCATCAGATAGGATTAGAAAACAAGTCTTCCTTTTTTTCTTTCCCTTACCCCCATTCTCTATCCTTACCATGCACAGTATGTAGGGTATGGGGACATACAGTCTCCAATATTTGTCAGCTCTTGCTATAGGCACCCTTTTTGGACAAAAGATTCCTATACCTCCACGACTGCCTTCTACACAAGCTGTGTGCAGAACCTGCCTGACAACACACAATCTGTACTCTTCCTGCAAGGAGGGAGGTCAAACAAGGAATCTACCACAAAGGACAGATGGAAAAGTGGGGAGAAAAACAGAGCGAATTATATTTTTCTTTCCCTCTAAAATGTATAAATTTAACAAAATGTTCAGTGACAAGTCAGCTAATTTTACCTGAACTTCTCATGATGTCTTTGTCATCTTTAAGCTGCAGGTAGTCTTCAGTGCAAGAAAGGCAAATGCTGAGAGTTACATATTGAGCACAGGAGCAACCTCTGTTCTTAAATGTTACTACCGGTTCACACAGTGAACATGAGCAACATGTTTAGCCTTTYTGAAGCCATTTCCTTATCTACAAAATACAGTTAATAACAGTTGCTGTCTTTTTTATAACGTTTGTTCTGGGCTGGGACAAAGTTTTTAGGGAGATTTAGTAGAAAGAGCAAAGCGGCATTATTTTTATTAGTAACATTGTTTGAATTATTCAATCAAGTCCTGCACCAGACACTTCATTCAGACTTTTGTCCAACTCCTGGAACAATTAAAATATTTCCAGGATACATTTCCCATTCTAAGCTCAGTTACAGATCAAAAGAAAGGCTATTGTGTAAACTGCACATTGCCATTAGCAGAAATATTCTCATCATTGAATTAGATTGGCTTGAGTTACAGAGGGAAGTTAGCACTGGGCTTACATTGTAAAAAGTATGAGCTCTTTTTTGGAGGGTTTTGTGCAACCAGCAAGAAAATAAACACATTGACTACCTTTAATGACACTACCTCCAACTAAAAGACTTAGGGTTCTTCTTCCCCCCTTTCCCTCCCCCCCCCCTTCAAAATCACCTTGGAAAAGATACTAGATCTCCAGGACACAGGATAGATAGCATTTTCCAGAATTTAATATTCACTTACATTAAATCTTTTTTTTACACTAATAGTTATCTAGGAAGTGCTTTCAAACATGTTCATTAGCAAATGCCCAACTAAAGCAGATTTGCAATAGAGTTTCTATGGAAATACAGCTATTAACTGCAATGAGATGTAGATCATTAAAGATGGAGCTATCAAATTAGCATTACTGAGGTATAATGGTTAAAAAAAATCAGAGTAATCTAATGATGACTTGATTCATCAAAACAATACCCCTAACCCACATTTCTTAGCAAAGAGATATAATGATGTTTTTCGTTGTTGTATTCACAAATCTACTAGAGCATAATGCAAAGGAGCCTCAGGTTTTATCTTTTTCATGCTCAATTTTTGCACAATTTGCTATTTACACTCATATTTTTAGTTCATTGTTTTTTTGTACATGGAGAAGGTAGACTTTTTMTGTGCAATCTACTTGTTATTATTCACAGTTGATTATTTCCCTTCGGAAATAGAATTGCTTTCGGAGGTAATTAGTTGCAAAATTCTCTCTCTCAGGGACCCTCTTTTAAATCTTGTTATATTGTGTTAATATCTTAACAAGACCATCAAGACCATATTTTCATGGCAAATATTTAAAAGCAAAATAACAAAATATTCACATACAGATTTCTAAAGTTGGAAACTCAGTTCAGCTCTTCCAGTGTATCCAGGAGCCTAGTTCCTCTTGTGTCTAGTTCCTCATTCTTTAAAATACCAAATCCTAAGTTCATATTTAGGGAGCTTGATTTGTGGCATAAATTTCAGCAATAGCTGTCCTCCAARAGGTTAATAAAATATAGTAGTTCAGTGCCTCTGGCTCTGAAAACTGTACCCTGAAGTGCCCAAATATGAAACACAAGAGAAACTAATGAACAGTTTGGCTATATTAATTTAGTTTTTATAAATTATTAAGAAATACTTTGTGGGAAAAGCTTGAAAAACTGATCACATCTCCTAAATTGAACTGAAGTTCCAAACCTATGCTGTGGAAACCAGTAGGTGCAGCAGCAAGCACTGATGCTCAGTCCCAGACACATGTATTTGAAAATGTTTCTCACATTCTCCCCATATACTTCTTTATACTTGATTAGCAACTAACCACTTGGTTACTTTCTTTCTTTCCTTGTTTTTACTGTCTTWCCATACCCTTCTACTTTTTCTTCTGTTCATTAATTTCTGCCTTCCTACAAACCCCTCATCTCTGACTCCATCTATTCCAGTCGGTAAATCACACAATAATATCACATTACTGAAAAATCAGCAGAAGATTTAATATGTCATTTTTGAGACCAAAATTTTTCATTCTTTAAATGACAGGTAGCTGGTTCTGTTTTTTTCATGTATTTAGAGCTGAATCACAATGAATAGTTCCTATCTTTATAAGTGATTCTATTGAAGTTTATGACATTACCCACTACTATTGTGCTAATGACCCAAATCATATCAGAAGATAGCCTGTGTTTTGCTTCTTTAAAATAAACATCTGAGGAGTGAATATTTGGAATGCAAAAGCAGMTTTTTATCCAGCCAGTGAATACTCACCTGATATTTACTGCTGATTCCTTTAGTTAGAATAAATARAATTATTCCTTTTAACAGCTCTGGAAATCACTAACACTGAGAAGGAAACACAGCCTCCTTCACTAAATGCATATTTTTTCATCCAAAATCTAAAACTAAAATCATATTGATCTAGATGGTCCAAATACAGAAGATTCATGAGCTCTGTTAAGGAGGATAATTGGGGCCAGGAGGTAAATTCCAAAGATCTCCTGGAGAGTAATTGCAGCCCATTGACATACTGAGCATGTTTTGGCTGAATCAGAAGTGTTAAACCTGTATTTGGCCACAAAAAGATTGGTGTTTGCAGTTTACTAAATATTGTGGCGTTTCTGTTACAAAACAGAGCAGTAATAATTTTTCTAAGACAGCTGACATGCATGAGACGGATAAGAAAAATGGTTTTACTTCCTTCCTAACCTAGAGCCTGACAACAACCTTTTCTCTCCCTCTTTCTTTTTTTTCTGTTGAAAAGTTGCAGCTGTTTCGGCCCTTCTTATTGTGCTTGTTTTCAGAGTGTGACTGGGAACATAAGCTGAAAGTACAGCTGTTGGGTGCAAAGTGAATCAGGTATTTCACAGTAGTTATTTGATTAGAAAATAGCATACAGTCACACTGCTATAGTTGTGGAATCAGATTTTCAGCCGATGTAAATCAGTCTTACTCCACTCAAGTCAAAGAAACTGTGCTGAGAGTATGACTCATGACTGGGAAAGACACTTTCATTAGCAGCCAGTATTTTGGGGAAACAATAGTTTGTTACAAAACCCCCATATTATATTGAGCCAAAATATCTTCTGCTCAGTTCCAAGATGAAACTTTTCTTCCCCGAAGTTTGATATTGTTTCAGAGAGTGATTTGGGGGTGATTAAGAAAAGGGCAAGGTTCTTCAGGAAAGAGGAAATCTTTCTGATAGCTCTAGGGAGAGTGGGATTCAGGAAACCTTAAAAAGATTTGTTCTGAAAAGCTCAATGTGGTACCTGTAAGCAAGCGACTGACGCCTCTGATGTATGCAGAAGCTGATTTTAGGTATGATACTATGTTTGGAAGCAGAATACTGTTACATGCTGCCTATGACTGAAGGTGGCCTCGACAAGGTRAAGTCCAAGCAAACGTTTTGCTCATTGGTGAGCTACTTCAGGAAGAAGGAGATAGGGAAGTTTTCATTGTAAGTTTTGTAATTATTACAGGCAGCCACTCTCTTCAGATGAAATTTTGGCAGGAGGGTCATATTACTCARGGACCTTCTGACTATAGCAGTGAAACTCTGTGCAGCAGGGCAGAGGGAGCCCAGGCAGTGCTGCTTTGGGGGCTGCCCATGGAGGGAGGAGCTTCCCATGGATTCACTCATCTTCACGRCAGAGGAGGAGGTCCATCCTGTTGCTTCTGGAGAAACAGCAAGTGTCTTTCTCAGAGGTATACAGGCACTCTGATGTAAAGTCAGCCACATGCTGGCTTCAGCCCTGTCCAGTCTGGCTGGATAAGAGCCAGCTCTAGTTGAGAAGCCAAGAGTTAGCAAAACATGATCACACACTGTCTTGTCTGAACAGTATCTGGATTGAAAATTGCTTGGAGCACAAGGACCGAAGCATGAGCAGGGACTCGTGATCGCACAGATATGCCTCACTGGCTTGAAGCACGTCTCACACAATAGACACTCACCCTCCATGGGGCCTCTCTGCACATCTTTACACAAMACAATAAAGAATAATAAGCTTTATTCACAGCACCCATTATATCCCAGTATTTTAAATCAGGTTTTTCACATGCAAAGGTGTGTATGGGGTTAGAGTAAAGGTTCAAGGAGCCAGATGTGCCATCTCTGATAGTGATCAGGCTGCTTAAGGGAGGAGCATGAGTCAGGCAAACATACAGAGACACTTTTCCGAGTACCCTCCTGCTCCCGGCACACTGCGGCCCAGAGATTTCCTGAGCTGGACATTGTATCCACATCTGGTATTTAATAAACCTTGATAGACTTCATTTCCATGGATTTTACTTACTGCTTTTTGAAATTATTTGTTCTTTTGTCCTCCACAATATCCTGTGACAATGAGTTTTATAATTTCATTATGCTCTGAATGATGAAGAGCTTCCTTTGGGGTTTTCTTAACCTGCTGCCTTACCATTTCATTTGGTGCCCCTAGTTCTGTATGATGAGGAATAAGGACTGGGCTCTCACTGATCTGTGATCTGGGAAATTTTAACAGGCTGAATGCAAATCTATTGGCTTTCATAGCCGAATGGACAGCACGCTTAATAGCCACACTGATTTTCCAGGAATGCTTATGATTAAAAACAAACAAAACCAAGACCAAACTATAAGACACACATCTCATTTCCCTGTCAAGGGATAAATTAGCATGTGTCATAGCTGGTTTCGGAGGTTAGATGCCAGGGAATATAATATGTTACTGAAATGAGTATAGTCAAAGAAAATCACATCTGCTTTTTATTTGGTAACTACGCTCGGAGCCTGATAAGCTATGTCCCAGAATTCAGTAAGAAGAGAGCCAACTCTTCAGTATGGCTTCCCTCTTGCAAACAACAGGCCTTGCTGCTTCAGGAACGGAGGCTTGTACCCATTGCACCTATTAACGACATGAGCTTCAGTGCTAAGAAGCACAGAGCTTTGCATCTTTTAGCATAGTAATTCAAATCCAGTTCATACCACTGCACACTGGAAGTTATTTCTGCCTTCAGATTGATCAAACTTCTTTTGATCTAGTTCATTTCCTTCTAGACAAATACAGCCATAACAAAACTCACCAGTGTAAATGGTAAGCCACACTGGAAGCAAGTGCGAGGAGGCCAAGAAATAAATGAGCATTGAGTTTTATTCTGACAGGGCTGGAAGGAGGAAAGGGTGATGGGGTAATGGTGAACTCATCAAAAAGTCTTTCAGTGCCTGTTTCTGCCTGTCCTCAGTAGACCAGTTACCAACCTGGCTTTCAGTACTGGTAATCTGACCTACTTAAGGCTAAATGCAAAATATAAACAAACACATGATTTACAGGAATGTGATTAGTTGTGATTCTTTCCACTTTACTATTTTTAAACCATCAGATATCAGTGTCAAAATCTACATAAATAACATTTTTGTATATAGGGTTCACTATGTAACAGGTTTTAGAATAGCAGTCTTGCCTTTGTGGTAAAGAAAGAGTCTTCATGCTCCCACAGAATATCAAATATTGCATACTRCTCGATCTATAGAGTCAAATTAAAATTAACACCTGGTGCTGAATAGTTGTTTTGAAAGCACACATGTTTTAATATTCAGTTCCAATAGAAAAGCTTACACCCTTCAGCRCAGATCCATTGTACTCTCGATGGATTAGAATGATATACAGCGTTCAGTAAGCTACATATGTGCCCTTTGCAAGGCTATGCTGCATATCCTGGGGCATTTGAGGCATTATACAATAAAGTTAGCCCTGAGCCTATCTCCGCTGGGTAATGGCCTCCACCTGCCAGACATCTAGGGAAAAAATAACAATATGATACTTAGATGGAATTGCTTTAAGAAGGCCTCTCATTTTTGCAGAAGATATTTCGACATGCACACAGTAACATTTGTAATACAATCCTGCTGACTAGCAGGACTAGGCATCCGAATGATTAAAAAAAAATGTTGCATGCTGCTTTTTAACTGAAATTACTACAGTCTTAATTTGCAAAATTATCTATAAATTAACCTACAATCAAGTCTTCTGACTTAAGACTGACTGATGGTAATGAAAGAATATTTAAATTAATTCATTTGGTGTTCATGGACTTGAGTGATCAGTGACTTCCATTATAAAGGATATATTAATTAATCTGTTTTCCCTTATCTTCACAAAAGTATGCTGAAAGATTTTATGTAAATATATATAATATATATATTTGTGCCTATTATGTGCCTTTTCTGAACAGCAAGAGTAAACATGCGAGTAAATTAAGCTGTCTTCTTAGTGTTTTACTTGAGTATCCATGTTCTTCTTAGAGGACTTAAATATTTTCTTGCTTTGAGAAGGATGTGTCGGGATGTGTTACTRGTTATGAATATACTTTTCAGGAGGATTACTTGTAAGAACATAAGATCAGCCACACTAATTCAGATCATGGGTCCACGCAGCTCAATGCTTTGTCTTCAACTGTGATGACAAGTGGATACATAGGGATGAGGGAAAACATATATAGCACCTCCTCTTCCAAGCCTCCAATTATTTTCAGTTCTGGGGATTTCCTGGGYATAGCCAGTTTTGTAAACTCCAGTGGTGCTCTTCTCCATGTGTGGAGTTTCTCTTGCATGTACAGTCTCCGCACATTCACATTCTTTAGCAAAGATTTACATAGGTCCAGCACATACTGCCAAGTAGCCTTCTGTTTGCTTTGAATTTGACTCTCACTTTTACCTTTTGATGGTGTATAGCTTTTTTATTGGATGAGACAGTCATTGGATTAGATGGCCAGTCTCTATCCACTCCCTCCTGACAGGGAGATTCTGCGTGCTTTTATCATATCCTCCCGTCTTTACTACTCAGTCATTCTTCATGGGGCACCCATTTCAGCCTTTTGATCATGTCTCTTGCCCTTCTCTGAACCTTTCCCAGTTCTAACATGTTTTTTGTGTGATGAAGCAACCAAAGAATTCTAGGAGTGGGCCAGCCATAGATTTATATAATGACATAAGAAGTTTTCTGTTTTGTTCTCTAATT
>NW_028186371.1:666294-785873 GCF_003343005.1 Rhea americana | reverse complement strand
AAAAAAAAAAAAAAGAAAGAAACATTTGAATGATTAGCCTTTGTAAAAAGAAGTCCTTCTGTTCTACTAAACCATTTCTATGAGCTCCGTAGGGTCATGCCACACAGTAGACATACAGCCCAGTCCTGAGTAGTAAGTAACACAGGTTTCTGAGAACAATACTGGAGTCCTAAGTAGCTTCTTCTTCATACTGTAGAACCWGTCTTAAAATTGCCTTCTCTTCAGAATTATGTCAGATAAGGGTAATATAGAATTAAAAGAACTAATCTGATGCATGCAAAAGCTGCACAGTTATATAGGCCAAAAAGAGTATTTCGCATCTTGGATCTTTTGCTACAACACCGTAGGCTRGTATATCAGTTCTAAGCAAACTGTTAAATCTTTTATTCCATAGTCCCAAGTGAGATAGGAGTTGTAATTCAAGCTTCCTGTATGTCATGAGGTCAAAGTCTATTCCCTCAGGCTTTGAGCAGGTGATTTGACTATGAGCCTCAGTAAAATAAAGGTCAGGCAGTGCTTAAAGCACCAAATAATTTTCCAGGACTGTAGAAGTGGGATCCAAATTTTCATGTATTGCTCTGAGGTTGCAACTCAGGCAAGTTTAAAGGGTTAACTCTGTGGCTCAATCAGAAAGAATGTTTGGCAATAAGAGGAAGCCTGGATTAATGATAGAGAAGAATTCTTAGCATTTTATAGCAGTGGGTATTCGAGATGAGACATGGCTAATGATCAACTAAAAAGGTATTTGCAGCTGTGGTACTACCTCTCTCCATAATGCCAACATTAATCAAGCTTTTTCATGCAGCTTTGCAGTTCATTTTATTTTTCATTGTCCTGAATATAAAAACTCATACCCCCTAATACACTGTGTCAGAGACCATACTTCTGTGTCACTGAAAACAATCAGACCTTATTGATTTCTAAAAGCTTTATTTTCTGTAATGTAAGACAAACCTATAGTAAATTCTTTAACTCAATCAATTTCATCTTAAAGGAAAGAAAGCCTTGTGTAACCCCAAACTGCAAATATCTCTGGGATGTGAAGCACTTATCACCATGAATTAGCTGCTCATATATTTTATTTAAGTTTTGAATTACAGCAAAACATCAGCTGTAATTACAGTATCCTTAAGTCTAGTTTTGGAGACAGCCATCTTGTTGAAAGACCTTGGCAGTGTGGAAAGCCAGTGAAACTGTGTAAGTCAATGTCCTAGCTGTTCTAATGCTAGCTTAGGAGTCAGAAGAAAAGCTTCATTATAGTAAAAAATTAAATATTTGACATGCAAGTTATTTCCAGAATGACTTCTRTCTTTTAAAATAATGAACTCATTGAATCTCAACTTCTCAACAAATGTTGATTATCTAAATTCCTTAAGTAAACTACACGTGGTACAGCTTTGAAACATGAACATGATCTTCCCTTACGTAAACAATCCTTTGCCTTTGTTGCCTGATGCTATCGCATTTGGGCGCACATCCTTCTGGATCGCAGGCCCAAGCCTATAAAATCTTGCTATCAAATATCCATCCCAATCTGCAGATGCTTTATGCCTATGCTTAACAGCCATGACTCATCCCATTAAAGTCAACAAAGTTACAGTAGTAAAGTTAAGCATGTGTTTGCAGGAATAGGCCCAAATTCTCAGAAGTATTTAGGTAACTCAAGATGCAGAGAGATGACTAGTGGGGGATTTTCATACTAGTGTGACTAATCTTCCTAAGATCTCTTAAAATCAATAGACAGAGAGAGGGTAGTTGCAAGGGAGCTTCAGCACATCTAAATTAGGCTCCTGTTTTGGAACATCTTCTGGGGRAGCCTCCGGCCCTCCCTGTAGTAGACGGAGCCCCTGGACACTCGGGTCTGCAGAAACAAGGAAGGGCATGATCCAGCACAGCAAGCCTGCAGCCTTGCAGCACTACCAGCCCCAAAAACCTGCACTTCCTGWCAGCCAGATGTTTGCGCTCTAATGGCCTCCCCATACATGGGGACCGGACCACATGGACACGAAGGTGGGGAGGAAGAACAGGGAAGGAGAAGCAGGTTTTAGCTTCAGACACATGCATAGGCTTTTTCTGGAGCATCAGATTTGCCTCTGAAAGATCAAACTTTCCAAAGTTTCCAAAGAGCAACGAGGGTCTGCCTCCTTTGTACATATTAGCAATTCCTTTAGAGCTTGTCATGCCCATGAAACCTCTTTGACTGGTACAGGCTATGGACTGTTTGGTGTCACATCCATGGCAGTGCCTTGTTCTCTCTGTTAGCTGCTGTTTGGAATCCTAAAGAYGGTGACGATAGTGGCAACTCCTCAATCTTCCTTTTTTTTCTGTATTCCTTAAATGTTCTTTCCAAAAGCAACATCTTCATGCTCTAAATTATATAGTAATATAACATTGCAGCAAGTCCACCCTCCCCTCTCTCCCTCTCTCCATGTTGAAATTCATAAATATCAAATACACGAGGCAAATTTTACTTTTCAGATTTAAGGATCATCATGAAAATAAATGGAAATATCTTTGACCTTCTAAGGCCTGGAGTTTAAGATTCTTTAAAACAAACATTGTAGATAAAATTGTTTTTTTTCTTAAACATAGCAAGGCTAACTAAATGACCTAGCTTCATTTTTCATAGCTGATTCTAAATACTTGAAAGTAAAGGCCTAGAAAGCATGCAATGATTCTTTCGTATTTTTATAAATATGATGTGTTTTGAAGATCTTCCAACAGCCATGACTTTGCTATGTTAAATAAAGTGGATCTTGTATGGGTTTAATCAGATCATGATGGAACATTATGCAAAATATTATGCAATGTAATGCAAGGTAATTAATGCTAGCAGAAAAGTATCAGGAATGTGAGAACGTTGAGCAGTATGCAGATGTGTCACACACTGCCTGCTGATTTTAAGGATTTCTTTCTTTTTTAGATAGTGATTTCCCGTTCAGAATCCACAACTCCACATGTCAGTTTTCAGCTAGACTCCCACCCCGTCTCTCCCCAAGTYGTTGTCGAGCATTCATTAGTAGCAGATGGCTATACCCTGGTAGTGACTGGAAAAAAGGTGAGTGGTTCATAATCTAATTATTTGGTGCACCGTGTAAACCCTCATTCAGAGCAGCAACTTTCAGTAAGAGCAACTATTCAGAAAACTGYTTTATGTTCTGCATCCTCTCAGCCTTTCCATTCCCTTGGGAATGTTGGGCTTTTTTCCTCAGAGATCTTTTTTTGTCTACAAAACACACCAACATATTAATATTGAGAAATGTTTAAATAATGTGAGAACTGTGATATAAACCAACAAAAGCCAGGAAATGCAAATTTAAGGCTGAAACTCTGTCCTTAATTCAAGTGCTTGCAAAGAAAAACACACAATGGCTTAAGGAAAGAATGGTGTTCCGAATTTCCTGGCTTTTGTTGGGTTGTGTCATAACATCATAACTATCTAAATAGGGATGTGTGTGCAAGTGTTATGCATGTGTGTTTAAAGTTGGAGTTCATAGTTTTAAGATTACTTTAACGTCTAGTTTACAAAAGGCTAATAAAAGAAGTCATAAATATGCTACAGTCGTAAGTAGGATGGGTTTAGAACATCATTACATTAGCAGATAATATAGATAATCCTAAACCATAACTGTAAGCAATAATTTGACCCCTTGAGTTCTATAAGAATTTATAGAAATCCATTAGCCATCAGTAAAGACAGTTATTAATTGTTTACTAGAAATGTAAGAGATATTTATGAAAATAATCTTGAAAAAAAACCATATCCAAAATAAGTTTAAGAATRTTGTTGAGGTATAAAGAAGTATGATGTACTTGCATAGTAATATAGTTATATACTAATATTAAAATTTTGAGTAAAATAATTATCACATATTGAGAGCAACAATTATAATCATTATTTAAATAATTAAGTAATAAGGTTACTGATAGTAGTTGTTAAAAAACAGCACTTGTACAGACGTGTGCTTTAAGTGTGTCATAGATAGTAACACAGCCTCCCCTCAGCTGAAATAGCCATCAAGTCTATTCTGCAGATGCATGAACAAAGGCATGCTGAGATACACTCTTTGTCCAAGAATTGGTATAAAACTGGGAGCTGCACACCGCTGTTTTCTTTTCCCATCAGCCAAAAATGCTATCTTGCTGTAAACATCAGAGGCTGGTAGTAATGGTATATGACATTAAGATGCCTTTAGGGTTTCTCCCAAGTGAATTTAAAATCATGTCAGTTAAATTACTTATAAGATATTATAATTACTGAGCTAAGGAGCAGTATAACCACGACTTGCACATTTGAAATCTGAGTAGTATCGCAGAATGTTGCATAAATAGATACTCTCCTTGCCATTTTGTTTATGTATTATGGAGATCTATGCATCATTTCTTTGCATCAATAGATAACTAAGATCCCATTGAACGGACCGGGCTGTGAGCATTTCAAGTCCTGCAGCCAGTGCCTTCTGGCACCTCCCTTCATGCAGTGTGGCTGGTGCAGCAAGCGGTGCTCAAGGTCTCAGGAGTGTGTTGAAGGAACATGGACTCAGGAGACATGTTTGCCAAGAGTTTATGAGGTAAATTGATGTGTTTCTCACATTTATCTCTGATATAAGAATGCACAGGTGATTGCTATCCAGGAGACCATAGCAATGCCTCCTGAACCTGCACCTGCTGGAGGTGTGTGGAGGCCCTCCTGGGAGCTGGCCACCTTCTGCAGCCTGGCCT
The DNA here is from genome assembly GCF_003343005.1 of Rhea americana. NCBI lineage: Eukaryota > Metazoa > Chordata > Aves > Rheiformes > Rheidae > Rhea > Rhea americana. The sequence continues at coordinate 781,151 of NW_028186371.1, read as the reverse complement.
CCTGCCTTCAGAAACCCTGGGGTTGCAAAGCCCATCCTGATGAGCAGGGCTCGTGTTGCAGTTGTTTGTTATTGCTGCTTTAATCTTGCATCGTGACACTATTGAGCTTGGAGGGGGCGAATCTCTCGAGGAAAAGGTGGCCACAGAGGTTGTCAACCAACAAACATAAATGACATATGGGAAGCAAAGGAGATGAGTTTCCACTCATGTTCCTTTYGAGACGTTTTGTGTTCATTTTTATGTAATTAAGATAAACGAAGTGTCTGCTCCCCTTACCATCCGTAAGTAGCTGCCGGCCTCAGGGGACTACCCCAGATGTGGTGCCAGCCTAGGTCCTTGTGCGGACCCAAGTCCAGCAGTTCAGCTAACCCTCCCAGCTCCCTGCGGAAAAGCCCCAGCTGTACAAAAACTCTGCGGCATGGAAACACTCTGGGTCGGATCCAGCCCGGCTGGTGGTTAAAGGAAAAGAGCATCCTTCAGATGCAAAGAGGAAAAGAGCATCTCAAACCCCTCTCGCAGAGGGGGCTCCCCGCGCCTCTGCCAAGCTGCCCTCGTGCCGGCTCCCGTGTTTGAGSCGGTGGGAGATCCCCTCTCTGCCTCACCCCGCTCGGTGATGGAGCCGTCGCCCAAAGCGCTGCCCTGGAGGAGGTGGCGTTTCCCCCGGCGTGGCTCCTCCTGCCCGTGGGGATGATGGCGGCGGACACGGCAAGCAGCCCCCGGGGAAGCGGACGCCCGAGGGCTGCTCGCATTTTGTGAAAGCCCGTAAAGGATGAAAAGTGTGCGAGAAAAAAACCACACAGATGAGCAAAGACCCATACTAGCTCATTGCTGTTCTCAGTTAGCTATGGTTAATGCAAGATTTGTATTGGTTGACTGTACATTTAACCAGATCATTTTGTGTTAAGTGTGACATAATTATGAAGGCTTAGTTTTATGGAAGAGTTTATGGACTGGTAAACAGAGTGGAGAACAAACATAAAGCTTTCTGGTAGCACTTATATCCATTTACTTTTATTAATATATTTAAATTATGCTGTGTAGTTTAAAATACATTTACTCTTTATGGGTATGCAGCTTATAAACAGAGATGAAACTTTGAATKCTAAACTCTCAGAGAGAGAGAGACAGAAATTCCTTTTAAATAAAATAATGTTTTCCTTAAACCAAGCACATGCTTTCATGTACAGCAACTTTTTAAAGAATAGCCAGGCAAAACTGCTGAAAGAAGTTCAGATTACATTAGTAATCCAGAAACATATGTTAACGGAGTTTTTTTTTCTTTTCATATTCATGTTTCAGATACAAAATTCAGGGCCTACGCAGGCAAACTGCAACGAACAAACAATGAAATGTTAATAGGAATCAGATCAGAACCAAATCAAACCCAAAATGGATGTGAAGATGTGCGTGTGTGTTTGCCTTGCCTTCTATTGCCATTTACAGTTGGGCAAAGGAGATATAAAAAATTACTAAAACAGAAAGTGAATAGTTTGCATTTACTTTACACAAGAACACAGTTATTTCAAAAAGGCTATAATATATGCTTGACTAGTCCTTTCTGCTTTTAACTTTTATGAATCAGTGAATCGCAAATACAAAGGGATACATCGAGAATAAGTCCTGAAATGCTTTTTCTTTACTTCTGCAAGACCAAACTACTCACATTTATATTGCATAGCTTGTTCTGTTTTCCCTAGAGCACAGGCAGCATCCCTTAACATTTTTCCTTGGCAAAACTTCAGTGCTATGGCTATATGTTGCAATGCATCCAAAAAGATTTCTAAAGCTCTGCTTAGCTTCCAATTTTCAGATGTGCTAAGCGCTCGTGGTCCTCTCTAATTTCAATGTGTGTGTGYGTGCGCGCACGCTCCGCAGTTTTAAGAAGCAGGTGGAGCCCACGCGAGATGCTTGCACCGCGCGGTCCTTGCTCGAGGCAGCTCTCCCTCCAAAGCAGCTGGAACGACGCGTGCGAGGGAGCGGGCGCCCGCGCGCCCGGGAGCCCCGGGCTCCCCCTTCGTCACCGCGCGCTCGGGCGCCTGCGCCTCCTTCCCCTCTAGTGAACGTGGAGCTGTGGCCCTGGCAGATCTCAAAGTGAATCTGCTGCAGTTTTGAATTACAGCGTGCCCACATTTGTGAAAGTTGTTTCTAGAAGGCTTGTAAGGAAAAAAATGCAGTTGAGTACTTAAATCCCTTTGGACTGCTAGCTGTTAAGACAGATTTCATGCTCTGCTGGACCATGACATTTAACATTATTACTGAAAAAAATATAAAACAGATTATTCATCATCTTCTGATCTGTCTTTAAACCCATATGCATAAAATATGAGAAACAAGCTTGTTTAGTTTCCAACAAATAGAGGATGACCTGCTTCTCATGGTGTCTGAAATTCAGTCCTAAACCCCCCTAAATATTTTGCAGGTTTCAGAGGGCCAGGTTACTTAATGTATGTCATATGATAGCTTTAACCTGAAGGGAATACAGGGATTCTCCGAGGGTCTGATCCAATGGTCTCCGTTTTCCCAGACTATCACATGGAGCAGTGTTTAACAAAAAAGATTTTCTTCTTGTGAGGAGTGGTGGAGGAGCCCCCCATTTTTCTGTGCGAGTCCTGTTGATCCTTCAGTCCTTTTGCCAGAGCCAACTCGGTAACGAAACAAATTGCAGTCATCTGTACGGGGAACGCCAGCCGCCCCAAAAGGTGAACCGTGCGGAAGAAAAATAAATGGGTCTCCCTTTTGATACTTTATCATGGCTCAAAACCTGACGCGCTTCGTTGTTGTTTTTAAAAGTGAGTCATTTTAGCTAACTTTTACCTTAGAAATATCAAGAACATCAGGCGTTCTGCTGCCTGTTTAGATTGGAGGATCTGTTGGAAATTTCAAGTGTGGCCTGAACATGTTCTCGCCTCTTAATTAAAATGAATGGGCTGTCGAAACTTTAATAAATAGATACTTTCTTCCAACAATTTATAAAGTATGTGAGTGGATGTTAACATACAAGCTGTCAACATAAACAAAAGAAAAACACAATGTTTAAAATTTTTCCAAGAAAAAAAAAGAAGAAGAGAAGACAGTTTTTTCTCCCTTAACTCAAAGTCCAGAAAACACTAGGGTCATGCAGAGCTTCAGGTCTTGCAAAACGACTTACTCCATGTTATCATYGGAGAGTTCCTGCTGCAGAGAATATTCAAGAATTTTTCAATTTTTAATTCTTAAATTCCRAGCATTTATAACTGATTCGGGTTTCGTTTATTTTCTGTTGCTACCTGTGCAATGTACATGCTCTATGAACATGCAGACAGATGATGGTTATGGGCGCTTCCGTTCAGAGTCCAGGCAGGTTACTATTCRTTCTTGCTGCATCTCCCATGAAAAAGTCTGGGAAACCAGATTTGACTTTTAGTGGTTTCATGGTACAGAACAAATGTAATAAAAATAAGAAAATGAAAGAAAACACTTTGGGAGACTTTCTGTAGAACTTAAAAACAAAAGTATAATAACTAGTTTATTTTTTGCTATCTGCTTGGAAGTCTTATCTCCTAAATTTGCTAGCAGAATGTAATAAATACATTCACTCTCCCTCAGTTAAGGCACATGGGCTGCTATCACAAGTCTCTTTTGGCAGATAAGATCATTCAAAACCGGTTAAGTCCTTTAGTTTACAATGCTGCATGGCTCTGTAAGGCCTGATTTTAATGCCCTTATTTTGCTAAAGTAGGGACTGCAACTCTGACTCCTCAAATGCCGCAGATTAGTGCATTATGTACAAACTGTGAGACATCTCGAACCCCCACAGAGTAGCTTCAGTTTCTGTTTGGCTGTTGTAACTCCAAAAATAGATGCTGCGATACTAAGTAGAGTGGCAAACTGTGATCTGAAGTCAATCCAGACTTTGAAGATACAGAAACAAARAAATACAGGAAATATAAACTTGGCAACAAGAGAGATCCCACCTGATGCAATACAGCTCCCCACTGCTGGCCGCAGGCTGTGGGGGCATCTCTTTTTTTTTCATGGAATTTGTGCAAAAGGACTATTTCTGCATAGGTTCCCTCTTCTTTGCTCACTGAGAGCTGACTCAAAGCTCATTAAAGCAGGAAAGATTCCTACTGACTTCCGTCCATTTTAGATCAGACTCTTTGTCTGGTTTCTAATGGGGGTAGTAAATTTTCCCGTATACAATATATGGCATAATTCTTTTGAAGTATTCTTCAGGTGCCTTTCCATCCACAATAGTTCATTTGTGAAAGTCTTCAAGTATAGCCACAGAGAGTTGAAAAGAAATGTGCCTGTCTTACTGGATTTCCAGATGAAATAATAGTCAAGGATCTCTCAAATACTCTCCTTTCAGCTTGAAAAGGAAGTAGGGTCCTTTGAAAAGCACAGCTGTATTGCATTTTAGGGGCAAAATTGTTATCACTAAAGCACTAAGCCTAAGACATTGAGACAGTATGATCACAAATATAAATTGTCTTTCATTCTCTGTTGTTTGTCCAGTAATACTGCTATGTTTGCAAATTTATGCAGTTTTGTTAAAAGTCCCCATAAACCTGAACCAATGTCTTTTGATTTTTTTACTGGCAGTACTGACCAGTACTTTTACTGAGTTTTGTAAGACTTCTATAGTGTTCCTACATTTTTCCCACCATTGTTATATTTTACAGGACAATTTACAATATACAGAAAAAAAAAAGGCATTTCCTTTGTAGATTGTCTCTGTGTTTCTGAGGGATGGTTTATTTTTAACTCAGAATTAGAGGTAGCCAAATGTAAAAGATTTAAGGAAAGAATAGCAGAAGTCATATTAACTTTATCACAGCCATGTGATATCTGATTTTGGTGTCTTTGAAGCTTCTTCACTCTGAACCTGACTTTCATCAAGCTGACAAAAATGGTCATTTGGGGGTTCTTTTGTGTTCAGTATTCAGCTTCTAACAAAATAAGCACATTGTATGTTTAACATACCAGAAATAAGATGTGAACGACAAGAACAGCAGGATTTAAAGAACCATTACAATGCACAGCTTGTTCAGTGGCCCTAAACACTATCCTTCAAAGCATTCTAGTATAGGTTTTGTTATTTATTGCTGCTGTCAGAGAAAGCTCATAATGTGATAAATGAAAGGTGAAGAACAATTAAGATGAATGGTAGGATATACTCTACCAGAAGAAATGCTTTTTAAAAATTATTCCTTTGCACATTCTTTAACTCCATTTGAAGTTCTGGAAAACCCGATGAAACTAATACAGTGTTTTTTAACAGATTCTCCCAAGCAGTGCTCCATTAGAAGGTGGGACAAAACTGACAATGTGTGGATGGGACTTTGGATTCAGCAAAAATAATAGATTTGAATTAAAAAATACAGTAGTCCATATTGGAGGACAAATATGTGCCCTGGAAGCAAAATCTAGCAACAAAAACAAGTAAGAAATCTGAAGTTTGATGTTTCCTTTGTATAGATATTCTTTATGTGTGTTGGATTTTTTTTTTATGATATAAACATTCAGTCAATAAGTATCCATTAATTCTTAAATTTCAGGCAGAAACCATAGGTGAGAAACAAACCTCCGATATGATAAGCTCCCCAGGAGCTCCAAACAGAGGACCAATAAATCTAGTCGGTGCTGATAGCTCCTGCAGCAGCTTCTCCTGGTAGTCCGTGCCATGCTATTCCACAGCTGTGGGAGCTGGCAAGAGTGAAACTGTGCAGAGCTTTGAAAAGGCGGCAGGTGCCTCTAGCCAGGATCCTGTGGGGCTCGGTTACCTTACCTCTGTCTTCCAAATCTGTGAAGCTGCTGGAGAGAAATGTGTGACGAYACAGATATTTCGTCATCAGGAGGCCCCTCAGCTCCACCTCTCCTCCTCAGAAATATGTGTATAAGACAGTAGGATAATAGCTTAAATTCAAGATAGAGGTTATTCTGGTTGCAATTGTAAGAAAATAGCAAGTTCAGTGAATATCCTCTCAGCTGAGATGACTATCTACTAGCACAGCAATGTGCCAGTCATGGCCATGGCTTCCCCCATTCTCATTTGTAGCAGCAAAAACATCACCCTCCATAAGCACTGGGCTGTCGCCCTCTTTGCTTTAATGCAAGCAAAATGATTTAAGGAGAATGCCTCGTGTATGAGACTATATAAATGTAATGTAATTCACTGACACATATCGGCATCAATTTTGGTAGTATCTAAATTTATTCAGTACATTTTTGTGTGATACATTTTTTTCTAATCCTGTTGTTTTGCCAAAATATGGCACTAAAGGAAAAATTCCAAAAACCAAGTCAGCCATTACATGAATGGGAGGTATTTGTTTTCTTTAACATGCTTCTTTTTTCATAAATATATTTGATATATCAAAATTATTTTCTCTGGATAAGTATAAGATTATAGTGTTTGTATTTGGTATGATAATAGAAGATCACAGTTCTTTTAGCTGTTATTTCTGAAAAGTCCGTGACGCACATAGATTGATGATATGTTTGGTATGGATCCTTCATTATTATGAGTTAATGTGGTTCTATTTTATTACAAAATAATCGAGGCAGAAAAAAATTTAAACACTTTTTTTTCTTTGTTTTTCAAAGGCTGGAATGCACAGTTCCTGCTGCAAAAAACGCAAGTTTTAATATATCCAGTAGTGTTTCTGTTGGACATGGCAAAACATTATTCAATACCTTTTCTTATGTGGTAAGCATTATCATTAAAACTTTAATATCAAAATTAACTTCATTATTTAGTAGGTAAGATAGAGAATAGGCTTTTTATGAGTCTAATCCAGTATGGTAATTCTATGTTTCTGTTTGCTTTACTATTACTTCATCAAAGTGCTAGCAAATGTATTAGTATTTTTTCTTCTCATGTTTTGAAAATATGGAAACATAATTTAACAATCCACTCTTCTTATTTTTACTCCCTTCAGAATCCTGTAATAACAAGTATTTCTCCCACCTATGGCCCCAAGTCTGGTGGAACATTACTAACTTTAGCTGGAAAATACCTAAACAGTGGAAAATCTCAAAGGATATTTGTGGGTGAGAAACCATGCACCTTGAAAAGGTAAGGTCACAAAAAAGTGTTTCTTTTAATATTGAAATTGGTTTGATTAAATGTCTTGTGTAAAAGAAAAATCCAGCTCTCCCCTTCAAAAAAGAGTGCACTGCTCTCCTCACATTACATAGAATTAGTACCRTAATAAGCATTCAGTTCCAGCTTAGGTCCGGAGTTTGGGATCTCTAAAAGGTCCCTGGAAAGGACTACGTGTCTGTGGAAGTCTTGTTTATTCTGTAAGGCCTCCATTAACCTCCTGAAGGTTTGCAATAGCAAATCAGCTTCTAAAGGACTAGCAATTGCACATTTCCTATTACGTCTGTCATCCCAAATCCCTCACACTCATCCCGCTCTCCTCTGCTAGCAAGAGCTGCGGTTCGTGTAACTGCTTGCAGCGAGCACATTGTCATTTCCTGCACGGTTGCCCAGTGCAAACCTGAGGGGGTTCCTCAACGGGAAAGGGGATATTGTGTAGTGGAGCAAGGGGAAGTGTTTCTGCTCTAGTATCAGTGCGTTGCTTCCAAACCGTAGCACCAGTTTGGGTCTTTTCTTCCTATATATAATATTGTTTTGAGAATTAATAAATTAAGGTCTGTCCTGGATTCAGTAGACATAGTAGCTCATTCAGGAATCCTTAACATGCTCTGTGTGGACCTGCCTGGGTTTTTACCTGGCTATGAATGTTAAAAATAAGCACAGGCTCTCTGTTCAGTGCAGAGAAATGTTCTGAATTTGCTAGCCATTTTACCACGATGCAGAAGCTTCCTGCTCCTGRGTTTGGTTGCAGCAGGGTGACACCCATGTCCTCACTGCCTGCCCCCTTGGCAGCTGCTCCAAGTGCAGAACTCCTCTGAAACACCAGTGCCTCCCCGCCAGCCTCTTTTCTTGAGGTTTGTAAAGCAGGGAAATATCCTGTGTTGCAGAAGGAGAAGGTGTCACCCTTGGCAGCTGTGGCACAGCAAGCCAGTCCTTAAGCCCAGAGCCAGCTGCCCTGGTGCTGAGCAGAGGCCAACGTGGCCGGCATGGGAGAAACACCTTCCACCAGGCAAGGTGCAAACCACCCAGAGAAGACAAATCTTGAGCCTAAGTGGCATAGATGCAGCTTCTGCATTACGCCGCGCGTATTTTGCAAGGCCCCTGGTCTGCGCAGGAGTAAATAGTACGGCACTCGATGACGTGTCTCGCATCGGATCCTCCTGCGGGGCTGGGGCTTGCTGAAGGCCGGCGTTTCGAACGCAGYACGTGTTTCGCGGTGCTGACGGGGAGCCCTTCCGTGTCCTTGCAGCGTGTCGGCGAGCGCTGCGGAGTGCTACACGCCGGCACAGCGCATCCCGCAGGAGTATCGCGTCCGGGTGGGCATCGACGAAGCCGTTCGAGACGCAAAAGGTCATTTCACATACAGGGAAGACCCGGTTGTTTTAAAAATTCACCCAGCCAAATCTTTTCTAAGGTGAGTGAAAGTTTCTCATGGAAATAAGAAAAGGAGTGGATGAAAGAAGAATGGCTGGGCTGCGCAGCAATCTGCCGACAGAAATTGCATTTTTATCACTATCTGCCGTACCAATTGCTTCTATTATGGTGCGGTTGCAGATCATTTCCTTTCCGAGGTGAAGGGGAGGGGGGAAAGGTGCCTCTGTTTTATGTGATTTAACTCCTAGCTGCTGCTGAGCGTACCTGCAGCGTCCTGCTGAGAGATACCTACTGTACAGCTAAATGTATCTCTGCTTCTATGCCCGGACGTTACGCTGATTTGTGAGGAAAATCATTTAACGTGACAAGTCAGCAGTACTCAGGAGAGCAAATGGATTTTAAAACAGTCTAAATCCAGCATACATAAATATTAGGAATATATATGTATGGTAGTGTATGTATGTGCGTGTTTGTAAGTGACATATTTATGATCTTATTAGCTTTAATCCAAACCATCTGCCTTTGCCAAAAAAATGTCAGCAGTAAAAAAGGCACCTTTTTTTCTGTACCAGTGAAAGCAACAAGTTAAATAAGTTAGCAAATGCTGAGGACAAGTACACGTCATCCTTTAAAACGTACACGTTTCTTCTATGTCTTGACATATCACATTTCTTTAACTTATTTTTCCTTTTTGTATATGGTTGGTTGTTACATCAAGTGTGATTTTTTTTCCAAGAAAAGAAATTGGGGGCGAGGGGAAATTGGAAATTTCCCATTGTTCAGAACAATGCGTTTGGCATTCACCCTGTATATCTCCAATTTTGCTTTTATATTGTCATTTATTTTSAAATACAATTTGTAATTAAGTTTATTAGGGAAGCTGTATTGTTATCCTACTTTTTTTTTTATTGTTATTTTTAATCTTTCCTAGTGGCGGAAGTACAATCACAGCTCAGGGAATCAACTTGAATTCGGTGTGCTTTCCTCAGATGGTGATTACCGTACCTAAACTGGGAATGAACTTCTCTGTGGTGAGTCAGTCTTGGAGAAGACAGTCTGTTACCTTGTCAKCTTTGTGTTCTGAATGGCACAGAATTTATGGTGAAATCACTTTGATTTTGCCTTGAAACTTAGGGGCTTCCACGGACATTTTGCTGTTTTCTGTTTTCTGCATAGGCAAAACTCAACAGCACATTGGAAATTAGAGGGAGGGGGGAAGGGACCACATTTTACCTGTTGGAGCCTATTCCAAAGAAATTAGGCTTTCATAGTGTCAGATAACAAGATTTTTATTTCACAATTTAACACTTGGAAAATTCAATGAGTAAACAAAGAACAATGCAATATATATGTGCCAGTGTCGCCAGACAGAGCAAATTCATGTGGAATACAGGTAATAGGAAATATATGCTAATGGTGACTGTGGTACAGAAAGAAAATGGAACAAACATCAAAGAAAGAGGAAAAGTAATATGTCAAATCAGGAGTGTTTTCTTAAAGAATTGCTTATCGTTAAATTACCTCTTAGGGCAAATCTTTCCTATCTTATCAAAGTTCAGCAAGTTTTAAGAAACTTTGGGCACTGGYTGCTGGGTATCTCTGTGTGAACATAGACTCAAGGGATGGACAGGAGACTGTCAGACATCTACTTTAATCTTTATAGGGCAAAGATTACATTTATTGGCCACTTGGAGCTGGAACTGTTTCTTCTCAGCTTTTGCCTACACCTTTGCCTTGCACCTCTGACATTTTCTTATCCTGTAAGGTCCATTTAGTTTAACTAATGAAGCTAAATTGACCTACACTCTTTATAACATGCCATGCTACTGCTCATGTTCTTAGTTTATTACTAACAATATTCATATACTATTTGCTGTATTATTGAATTCTAAATATTAGATTTAGGTCTGCTCAAAGCATTTAAATGATATGTCCACAGATTTGCAGTATTTTATAACTTCAACGTCATAATATTCTTCCTGATCCTAATTTTTATTATGAGTGTTGGGACCTGAATTTCAGATGGATTTAATCATGGCTTGTAATTTAGTGGGTACAGATTTTAATCTGAAACACAGTGCCCCTGCAATCAATTGTGGTGTTCAGTGTTATCACAAGGAACAGTTAGGAAGCAAAACATTTCAGTGTTTKCAGCACTGCAGACAAGGTTATTTCTAGGTACAAAACAATTACAAAACAGAAGATTATTGCTAAAATCAGCTCTTTAGATTTTGCTTTGCCTGGATTTGAGCTTACTTTCTTTCAAAGTAAAAACCATTCACATGCTTTGTTTTTTGCTGAAAGCATGCAGAATTGCTTCTCTTTGGATCCTGATTCCTTGTTTAGCAAATGCCCTGTCAAGAAATGCAGACAATATTTGGTACTTACTGGAATTCACAATCTGACTTAGAATTTGAATTTTAAGAATATGTAATCGAGAAAATCTAACAACATCATAGTTTTCAAAATCGATGAAGATATAATATGTGGAGGCTTCCTCAAGATTTACATAGATCTGAAAGGATTTGAAGTTTTAAAGAACTGAAGCTACTGTCCTGAAATGTTTGGGAAATCGAGCCAGTGCATACTGTAGAATTGTCTCTCTCACATCAAGTTCTTGCTTCTCAAATATTGGGGAACAACCTTTCCTACAAACAGAGGTTTACTGCCATCCTGCCTTTTAATTTGTTCTTGAAAAGTGACATGGACATAGATAGTCAGAATTGTCTTCCTAATTGTTCATCTCACTTGGTTTTCTCTTCATAGTACTTTGCAGTATGCATGATATTTGCCAACACTCCAAAAGAGGCAGGTCTGACCCCGATTTCCATAAAGRTATTTGTCAGTATATTCCATAAAGATGTCACTGTCATTCTCCTGTCTCCAAGAATCTGCTCGGGTGCAAAAGCATCTGTACACATGTTCATTCCCCCTTCATTGCGTGAAGGAGTGGAATTATAACCTCAAAAAGATTATAAATAAATACTTTAACACTGCCCCCTTAATATATTTGTTGTATTGAAATTAAAGGCTTCTGGCACTCAGTGACTTTCCCTGCCTCTGTGGCAGCCCAGATCTGCTTGCCATTTGTTCTGCCATTAGTCTGTACCTCAAGCTAATTTCTCAAGGAAAAGTATTTGCCCTGAGAGAGAAGGGGAGGATTTAATAGTGGCAAAACAAGATTACACTGTGTTCCTGAAGAAATTGCTGCTGGGGGCTGCCTATGAGGCAGCGTTCCTCATCYTGCACTGGAGGTTCTGAGCCCTATACACCAGCACCTTCCAAAAACAGACTTTCTTCGCATCATTACAAAAATAAACAGTGAYGAGGAACTATTACTCTTCCCTCAGCACAGATCCAGAGCCCTGCAATGCTTAGCCATCCTGCTGATGAGATGAAAGGTTGSGGTCCTGAACAGACCAAACCCAAACAATGCAATACAAAATGATTAAGTCCTACAGCTGGAGTTATATATCCTTCTTGCTTCCTTAGTTTGGGAGCGGAGAGTAAACTGAGGGTTTTTTTTATTGTAATTTAAGCCATTTTTTAATAGYTTTCTCTCACCAGCCTCATCCAAGAAGCTGCTTTTATAAGCATTCAGAAACTGTGGCTCTCGGGAACCTGAGGCCAGAACTGAAATATGTCTCAGAGCATCAAAAGAAAGTGCAGCTGAGAGGGACCAAAGACCCAGCCTGGCCTGCTTCCCTGCAGCAGGACCAAATGCACCTAGACTATTGCCTGAYAGATACTTGTCTTCTTAAATATCTTTTTAAAGCTCCTTGTGAAAGAAATTTCACAACCTCCCTTAAACAAGCTTTGGAGAGAGCTGTTCTACCTGCTTCCYTAGTGGTTTGCAAAGATTTCTTTCTAATAACTAACCTAAATCTGAGCTGCTAACTCGCCATCTTGTTGTTTAACTTTTGGTGGACACAAACAACAAATTGATCACCAAACCCTTCTGTTAATTTTATTTACTTACACTAAGCTATGATTCAGCCTTTCTCATTTCCAGTTAAAACGAACCAAAGTGCTCTAACTTCCCCTGATGTGTTGCTTCCTAGAGGTCTACTCATTCTTCCTGCCACCTTCCCAGTCCTCTCCCACYGGTCTAAACTGAAGTGATGTAAAAGTGCTGTCCTCTTTTCCTGTTATCTGTCAGTCCCCAACCCCCTAATTAGCACTGTCAGGCTAACTTGTGGTGCAGAGCCATGCGGGGGTCTCAGTATGAGTGAGAGTCCCTCTCCCAAGCAGCAGCATCCCAAAGTGGGGAGGGGTTTGCTCTTCTCTGCCTGTTTCTTCCCATCCTTATAAAAGAGATTAATGGTAAAACTGGTAAAAAACATTCTGTGGAATGACTCCCCATAAGAAATGTAGTTTCAGTGAAACTAAAGAGTTTTGGGACAATATGCCAGTCTTATAGAGGACAAACATTTAAATTGATCTTTTCAATTTTCTTGTTTCAAACTCAGTATTTCTGAATTTTTATTTTCAATAAGGTAAAAATGTCTTGCTTCAACTTCATCATTTTTAGCTCATACTTATTTAAGTTTCATTAAAACAATAATTCAATACTGTGCTCACGTTAATTATATTTATATTACATTCTATGCTAGCACTATCAAAATAATACATTTTGCCATATTAAAATTCAGTGGTTCAAATGTGAGTGAAACAAGATGCTCTAAAGTTATTGAACCGTATGTTTCAGTACTTGCAATGTATTTCTTTTTAATTTTTATTTTGTGAGTTCTTCTTTTTTTTCTGACTGTGAACAAAAAATATGAATTTAGGGAGTTCTTCATAAATTCTGCTTCCTGACAGCTCTGCATAATGCCTAAACATACACTAACCCTTTCTCTTCTGCTCACATGGCCAATTCCTGTGTGAGGCACACAAAGAGGGAAGCAGCTCTTTCCATCCTTTTGCTTTTTATTGTGCTTGTATTAAAGATTTGTACAACTTGGGATGGTATTTGAGCACAAGTGCCTGTTTACAAAAGAAATCTTTTCAGATCTCTAGTGTTAGTTCTGCGAGATGATACCTTCTGTCCCTGAAGTATTTGAGGTCTTTGAAAGCCTGTACTTTGCATTGATTTCCAAACAGCAAACAAGTGGTCAATGGAGGATCTTTTGCTGTAATGATGTAAATATTCTATCCATTAATTTGGGTATACATTCCCATTGCTTAACTACGCRTGTCCCAAAATGTCCAAGGCTGCAAAAATGGGGAGGAGTACCTTTTAATGTATATCCTCTGACAAGTGACCCTGTAATTTTGTAAGATCTCTTTCCACCAACTTTTRATTATCTCTTCAATTAGTAGTCTCATGACTAATCCATAGCATTTTCTAATTCTTTAATTGTTGCAATTGCTTAATTTCAAATTAAATGCCATTTTCTGTTGTATGCTGAGAGATTTTTTTAATATATCAATGTTCTCTCAAGATTTGAATTCCATGATCAATCCATATACATAATACTCATTAAATTGCCTAGAATTCACTTACCAATGCCTAGCTTCAGTTTATTAAATAATGATGGAAGAAATTCCCTAGAAATGGTGAATGGTRAGTGTGATTATCAAAGATTTTCCTGACTGTACCTCCAAAGGCACTCAGGGTTGGATCCTCTAGCTGAGTTGCGTGTGGCATAAAGCTGCCCCAAAAGCCCAGCAAAGAGTTTGCGTCATGAAGGGCAACTATTGGCCTTTCCTTCTGTGCTGAATCTGCATCTCATGGGCATCTCTCAACAAGAAAAGAGCACAACCGGTGGTGTACAGGAGTACAGGAGTAGTTCACACTGCTAGCACACCAGTACCAAATACCCCCTGCGTCGGCATTAGTACCTTTTGTTACACCACCTGAAATGGCAGCAAAACCAGCAAGTTCTCTGAGCAATCTTCAGGGTACCCTGCCTGCGCAGCCAAGTCTCAGTTTCTCACCTGCACTACCTTCCGAACGGGCTTTCCTCAAGTAAGACTTGGATTCTCATCTTTTTCTACTGAGAAATCATTCTTTGGCAAAGATGCTTAGAAAGTCCCCCAGTCTGCCTTAGAGCTCATCCATCTTTCATTCCTCACAGGAACTCCAAAAGTTTAGACTTTTTATGAAAAGATAAATTGGCCCTTTTCTCCCTTCTGACTGCTACAGATCCTGTAATACACATCAAGCTGCCCCCGTCTTATCTGGGTCAATTGCTGGGGGACCTTTGGAGCTCAGAGATCCTCCCTCATACTTTTCCTGTTGTTGTGCCAGATGAAAAAAAAAAATTGAATTGGGCACTGAAGTTCAGATTCTGTAGGTCAAGTTTGAATTAATTGCCTCAAGGGTCATATTTTACAAACAAAACAAGAATGCATACCTTTAAGTGATGAGTCATATGCATTTTGCAATGGATTATTATTCCCTATGGGGTATATTATTTATTTATGCTTGTGAAATGCTCCATAATTTTGACAGTTTTTCTTACCTATTGTCCTCAGATGTAGATTATAGTCAAAAAAGAGTACAGGTTCAGCTTTTAAAATGAATGTACTTTAAAGCCTAATTAAATAAAAGTTAAAGGTGCTGGTTGATAGGCAGTATCTTAATTGAGTAGGCAATAGATTGAATTAGGTTTTTTTTTCCTATAGATCCTCAATCCAATATTTCTTGAAAACTAAACCATCATATTCTTCAATTGCTAAAACCAATTTCAAGGTAAAAATGTCATGTCAAATCATGTACCAATAAGGGCATTGTAAATAAGATTTCTCTTGACCTTACCAATCAGTCACATTGCATCCCCTCCAAGGAGTATTATTAGATTTTTATCATTCTCTGAGAGCATCCTCTTCAGAGACGAGCCTGATAAAGTAAAGTATCTGATTCTAATAGATAGCCACAAACAAAGTTATGAATACCACTGCTATTCATTTAAGGGACATCACTACTCTACAGTAGATAAAAAGTCTAATGAATTTACATTAATCAAATAAATATAATGATTGCCTAGGACATATTTGGTTTTATAATCAGATATGTCTTAGTGATCCCTTTTTAGAATCAACACAGTTTTGTAGATATCTTTATGGCTATTCATATAACATGGAAAAATATGGCTTGATCATACATTATATTAATGATGCATCTTATTATTACCATACTGATTCAAATGACTTTCTAGCCGTGTGATATAAAAAAGCTTAAGACATGGGAAATGGCCTGTAAAAAGATATTCAAAAGAGCAAGAACAGTAACAGTATAAATACTACAGTCACATGAAGGCAAATTCTGCCTTGCCTTGCGTCCCACAGATTACTTGGTTGTCATGGAGGATGCACAAATATTTCTGAATTTGTGCTGGGAGCCTAACTGGGCTGTTAGTTTCAGGGGTGCGTCCTCCATGAGCATCACAGAGAGCTGCACCCATTTAGCTGAGCACAGAACTTGGCTCATAGCTCACAGACATGTAAACCTTCTAGTAGAGCTCTAAAACTCCAATGTTCAGTTTCAGAGCCTTAAAAGTGTTTTTACTGGCAGATTTAAGATTGCATAATATTATGTATGGAAGCGTGAATTGCAATGATGATAAGAAAAAGTACTGATTTTTAGATAGATACTTTAATCCCACTTTTCAAGCTAATGTGACTAGATAGCAGATATAGCTTGAACCATTATGTTACTGATTTGAAGTATAGCAAAACTGCATTGTATTAATAGAGCATATTAGAGAGAAATCTAAACTAATTTCACAGCTCCTTCAGACAGCATTTTAGGATGAGAACCAATTTAATTTGAAAAACAAAACCCCCCAAAATTTTAGTCGTCTCTAGATGCACAAAGATATTCGACAACATTATTGATTTTCCAGAGAAATCTCTTGCAGAACAACTGTCAGATTTACGGTGACTAGAAACTAAGCCCCATTCCTACTGTGCGACTTGTCAGCCACTCTAATTAAAAACATGTAATCTCTGTTGTCAGGGATTCCCAGTATACAAGGAACTACTTAGAGGAAGTTTATACAATTGAAAGAGAAGTAATTCTCTGAAGTTGAATTCACTTGATTTGGACGAGAAGTCCCTCAACCATATCCATTCCAAGCAGCATAAAGAGGAGGTATGGTGAAGGGAGTACAGAATAAAAATCAAAAAACAAGCTGCTCTGCCATTCTTGTGATGCTGCACAGCACCCACCATTCCTCCCATGAGTGCTTATAGATGTGCTGTTGACTTCTATAGTCAAAATTAGTCATCTAGAAACCTTTGAGCAGAGCAAAGTAGACCCTCCTAGAGCACAGTGAATCTAATCAAGGCTGAAGTCTAAAACAGAACAGGTGAATCGTACTGTAGGTGAACTCGTTTCCCTCTTTTGACTCCCTACAAAGGGAGTTTAGCCAACTAACTCAGATGCAGACGTCCAAACTTGGGTTGGATGAATTCCTTCTATGAGGATTCATATGATCTGCAGCCTAAGCTTCGGATTAGACTGCCTGTAAATCACAGCTGCCCTTGCTACATGCAGCGCAGGAAGTCTTTTAGGGAGGACCTAGGTCTGTTTTTTCTGTCTCTCGCATCATCAACACAAGGTCAGATGAGTAGATGAATCACCCTGCCCAGACTCTGCACATGAGCTCACAGCCTCGCAGCACAAAAGTATGCCCTGGGACAGCATGTCTTCTTGGAGGGTGGGGCGTGCTGGGAAACATTGCTTGGTCCAGGTCAGGTCCTGGCAGGGTTTAATAGTGGAGTGAGGGGCAAATTTGGTTATACGTCTGTTGAACTTAATCCCTGCTGGTCCCAGGAGATATGGGCGAGAGGATGTCCTGCAACAAACACTCCCAACATGTGCTTACGTTACATCAGTGTACCTGAGCACTCAGTGCCACACATCTGGGACTTACATGTATGTTTTCAAAAAGAGGACACACTTTGCTGAGCTTTCATGGCCCCGAGTCCCATAGTGGTTTTGGCTTCAAGGTTTTGTTTTTTCTGTAGATTCCTCATTCCATTTCTGGAAACATATTGGCTTAGCTATGTTGTGAGTAAATGGTGTTTACTTTTGTTTTCCTCTATTTTTATTCAGATTCATTAACTCTAGTTTTCACCTGTCCTTTGGTCCCTTGCTSTTGCTTTGGTAGTATGAAAGGAAATGCATGTGGCAGTCACTCTGACATAGGCTGGATAAATTGAATTATGGCTGCTTTGTGTCATAGTATAGCCCAGCCAAAGGATAGGATCCTGATAGTCCTTGGCTATGGAAATCATTTTCCATTAATTATCTGCAAAATATTTACTTTAAAGCTACTGTGAACAATCAGGCCAGGAAGCTTGTTTACTAGAACATTTCCTCAACAAGAGTGCAAACACCATTGACATGAAGTTTTTACACTTTTCTCCCAGCTCTAAATAAACGTTGCGTAGCACTGATCAGGATTTTGCTTTGGTTAGAGAAGAACAAGACCTCTGCTGTTTATTATTTCAAAATATGTGTATTGTTAAAGAACAGCTATAATCGTCAGTCACTTCCCATGCATGTACTTACTCAAATTACCTCTTTTTTTCTTTTTTTTCCCTTTCTTTCTTTCTTACAGGCATGTAGCCACCGCTCTAGTTCAGAGATAATCTGCTGTACAACTCCTTCACTGAAAGCCTTCAATCTCCATCCGCCCTTTGTAACCAAAGTGTTCTTTATTTTTGATGGCGTAAGCTCCTTGTACTTTGATTTTGATTATGTAAATAATCCTGTATTTAAACATTTTGAAAAGCCAGTGTTCATCTCAAGAGGCAACCAAAACGTTCTGGAAATTAAGGTAAGAAATCTTGAAATATATTTTTAAATTGTTCATTTTTCATTTAATCTACTCTAATCTACATCAGTTAAGCGGAAATAGAAGTATTTGTAAACGCACTGAAGCTGTGAAGCACACATCAACGGTCAAACACTTAAGTGTAGGCTGGAATAGATATTTTGACGAAAGAGTGAAGACATATAAAGGAAACCCCAAGGTAACAAAGGCAGAAAGAGAGATTGAGAGCACTGTGTTCAGTAACGTGTTCTTCTGAGGCCCCAGCTGTCATGACTTCAAAATGAAGAGCTGAAATTGAAGATACACCAGGGCAGCTGTTGGCATCAGCTGGGACTGAAGAGAGGCTTCCTCCTTCTCTCACCAGGGAATGTGGGGACTGTGTTGCACCAGCTTTTATCTGACTGCTACAAGCTGCTTTACCAGATTAGGATTAAACACAGCCAACAGCCCAGAATCAGAAATATGTAGTCTGCATGTGAGTCCTCCATCTCTTTCTGYCATATAGTTTTGTGTCCTTTTGCATGCAAGAAGTGGAATTGCCTTTAGAAAGTGGCCTAGTGGCATTGGCTCTGTAGAGCAGGGTGAAATTCTGGTCTGTGCACAAAGTCACTCAAGAGGATCAGTGACCACTGTAGCCTAAAAACTTACAGATCCATGAAAAATGCAAAGCTGATGCTGAGTGCTCATTAAAAGAGCACTGAGAATAACCTACAGAGCACAGAGGAACATCTCACAGGAACGGGAGGCCTTCACAGGCGCAGTCTATTTTGTGTAAGTGTGCTGAAAGAAAGGTAAATCTATTTTGCAAAAGAGAATGATTTTCTGAAAATTAGTGCTGCTTTGGTTTAGAGTAGAGAATACAAAAGTATTAATATAAATATTCATGATTTATAATGRATATTTATAACAATTATATCTATAAATTATGTGTATGCAATTTATACAGAACATTTAGAATTTCTATAGAGTGTAATATATTTTAAAAAATCTTTACAGAAGAAAATCAGTTTTAATGCTGGGGTCATCTCCCTACGGCTGCTCCATACAGAACTGTAAGCCAAAAGTCTTTTACCCTAAGAGAGTGATGAAATCTGGAAGTCCTGAGTGCTTTGACTGCAAGATGGTCCAGAGGGCCATCTCCTGAGGCTAGCAGGAAATCAGACAGGATTCCCTCAGAGTCTCTGTCAATCATACTGGCTTTCAGTCAAACTCCCTGAAAATTGAACTGTTTCCATTAATGTTTTTGGCAAATTCCAAAGAATAATCAGTCTCTCTCTCTTTTTTTTTTTCCTACTTGAAACTTCTGGTCATTCAATCACCCCTTCCTCAAAGTCGAGCAGACTTTCTCCTGTTTAATTGTGGAGAAATGCTAGAAAGAGTTCAAGTGTGTAAGCCAGTGGAGAGCTGGGAATCTCTCTACAGAGCTTCTCTATGGCTTGGTACCTCTGTGCAGTGCCAGCAGTGGTTTTCCACTGTTTTCCAGGTCTTGCATATCAACCTGTCAGAAAGAAGGAAGATTAATTTGAGAAGAACCATAGGTTAGAGGGGACCTCTGGAAGTCATTGTAGTCTAAGCCCCTCACTCAGAGCAGGGCTGACTTAAAGATTAGGTCAAGCTGCTTATGGCCTTGTCTGAATGAGTTTTGAAAATCTCCAAGGATGAAGATTTCACAGCTTGAACAAATTCAGTTCCCCTAACCTATCCTTATACATCATGTACTTCAGCCCCTGACCCATCTCAGAGTGCCCCTGCTATATTTTTTCCAGTTTGTCAGCATCTCACTTGTACTGGGGGCCCCAAAACTTGACACAATACTCCAGATTTGGCCTCACAAATGCTGAGCAGAAGAGAATAATCACCTCCTTTAATCTGGTGGCTATGCTGTTGCTTATGCATGTGATTGGCCTTCATCACCATAAGGGCACACTGCTGCTTCATTTCACCTTGTAGTCCACTATGATCAGCAAGTTTTTTTCTGCAGAGCTATTTTCTACCCTGCTGTCCCCAACCTGTGCTGGTGCATGGAGTTGTTCTATCCCAGTGCAGGACTTGCATTTGTCTTTGTTGAATTTATGAGGCTCTGCTGGCCATCTCCTCCAGCTTCTCATGGTCCCTCTGAACAGTAGTCACATCGTCCAATATATCAGTCATTTCCCCAAATTTGATGTCATCTGAAAATCTGATGACAGTGCATTCTGTCCCATCATCCAGGTTGTTGGTAAAGATTTTAAACAGTTTTGGTTCCAGTATCAGATCTTGATGAATGCCACTTCTTTGATTCCTACCCCTTAAGCCGATGATCCAGCCAATTTTTCAGCTACTTTGCACTCTATGCATTTGATCCATATCTTCCCAATTTGTCTACAAAGATGGTGGGACAGACTATGTTGCAAGCCTTGCTAAAATTAAAGTAAACATTGTCCACTGCTCTCCCCTCATCTGAAGAGCCAATCATCTCATCATGGAAGGCAATCACACTGTTCAGGCAAAATTTGCCCTTAGGAAACCTGTGCTGGCTGTTTCTAATCACCTTCTTTGTCCTTCATGTGCCTGGAAATGGTTTCCATAAGGACTTCTTCCYTATGAAGAGGTTAAAAAATAGGTGCTTTCTGCTCACTCTTGTCTTTACTCTTAAACCTCTAAGGAGAAGTCTGTAGTGCCATCTATTTGTGTGAAACAACAAAGCTGAGAAGAAGCCATTCAGGTGACAAAGGCTGGCTGAGGGCCATCCCACTGAAGACTGACCAAAGTAATAATTTCGTCACCTGTAGTCATGGCACCCATGGCAGATGTCTACCTAAGCCTAGTGCCCTGATTATTTCCTGGCAACCAAGTGGAGGATGACTTTAGTGAAAACTGGTCTCTTAGAACAAAGCATGAAGAAAGCATGAAGAAGCACCACTTTAACATCTTCTTCTAAATAGAATTAGTTATAGTGGGTGCTTCTATCAAAACAGTGAGGCAACTTTCGGAAATTATTTTCAGGGGCCAAAAGATCATTACAAGCCATATTGGCAACACTTTTCCCTGGCCCCATACAAAAACAGATGCACACAAGTTTACATGCCTCATGGTCATATTCTGTGCAGTAATTAAGCAAGACCAGCATGAAATTAAATGGCAACCTGCTTCAGTGAACAAACTGTTCTACCAAATCAAAGTTCTTTTATCTTTTTCTTAATTAGTTTCAGAGGGGTGGAGGGAGCTTTTATCACAAGTTTTTCAATCAAACTAATCTAGTGTGACATTTGGCTTTTATCAAATGACAGTGGGTACTTATTGAAAGGTTCTGTTTGTTTTTGCCTGATGACCACAACATGTTTTTGTAAGAAAATGTTACTCACAAAAAGACATTAAGTCTTCTATCTAAAACACAGTCAGGGCACTGTGTGCCAGGAATGCCAGTCTCTCTTGTCTTCAGTGACATCCTTGTTGTCTTCCACACTATTGAGTCTCTCAAGGTCCCACATCATCACTGTCTTCCTTTGCCAAGTATGTGACTCTTTGAAGTCTCTCAGTGCCCACCATACCTCAGTCAGAAGGGTCACAGCAGAGTGACTTGATGCACTTTCCTCCTCCAACACCGCAAAGACTCCATTTCAAAAGTGCTCCCATGGCCTGCCAACTTTGGAAGCACTCAGGATAGGAGAAATTCTGGTGCTTCACAGTTGGGGACAACCAACGAACTCAGTCTGCTCAAGAGAACATAGTTACTCACTGCCTCCCATAGGAGCGCATGACTGATACCTGTAAACTGGCACACTAATGGCCCAGCAGACATCCTAGATTTTCCTCCCCTAGCTGTGGGGGGAAAAAATAGTCTCTAACCTCAGTCTGCCCGTAATATTCCCAAACTGCAGAAGAAATTGATAGTTTGTCCATAGGACTAGGTTCTCTGTTGATTTCCTCTGTACTCAGAAGACTGAAGTATTATATCCACAATACGCACACCTAGCAACAGATGTTCAATCTTCCTGGCAGTGCCACTGTGGCACCTGCTATGGTCTGGGATATTCACAGAGAAAATCATGGAAAAGTCATTTTTTCCTGTAGAGCCTCAGTCTGGCCACTTCACATAATTGGGAATTTTCACTGCAGCTTAGGTCAAGAAAGCAGTCTGTTTTTAAATACGACAAGTGATGACATGCTTCAGAGACAGGATTGCCTCTATCAGAATTACTTGGCGGCCTGTATTTGCAGTGAGAGTACTTGTCTTAACTCTACTGTGACCATCACTTCGGAGGCTCTTGAAAATGCCCCTCAATGCCCTCTTGGTGCAGAGCAGCCCTTTGAAGTACAGCAGCATCTCTGAGTTCTTGGGATTGTGTGCCAGGCTGGCTGCTGCACTCTCTGAGAAGCTGCAGCAGCTTCCTTCTGAGTGGGACAGACATTGACAAGAAGGTCATTACTTTACTTCTGTTATGTCTTTTTTCTCTTTCTTCTGAGGAGTAGTTCTCTACATTGCAAAGATAATAGTGGTGTCCTACCACCAGCGTAGACCCTTCTTACRCTTTCTGTGTACTTTCTGTGTCTAGTCATTGCCTAAGCTGAGACTCAGCTGCATCACCTACAGAGGCTTTATCTATCAGTGGTTGTACTCATACACTAAACCAATTCCAAATTTCTGTACATTCTTCAAAAAGATGCCTGGGACTGAGCCTCTAGTTGACTTAAATTTATTTATAAATATAAATTCTTTGACTAGAGAAATAAATTATTCCATGTCACACAAACATATTTGGATCTTCACTGTTCTATGACATATCTGTCCCAAAACTAAAAAACAAGACTTAACAAATCATGTATTCTATTTCTAAACTAGTAAAACACTTACTCTTAAGAAATTYTTCTTGTCTATTTCTAGAATATTTCTATTCTTCATCTTTTCCACATCACATAAAAAACATATTTACTTTAGCATCTGGTCCCAGACACTGCAATACAGAAACTATAACAGCTGTGAGCAAATTAAACAGGAAGCTCTATAGCTGCCATAACTTCTCATTCTTCCCAGGTTAATCTACTCTGTTTAGGCACCTCAGAAATTCTTCTGACACCAGTCTCAAATTTTCCATTCTTTATTTTGTCCGTTGCTCCTAGACTCTCTCCTAGACCCAAATTACTCTGATCTCTCTATAGTTGTGAGGCAGTGAGTCTATCAGATTACTTTGTGAGAGCTATTCAGACTACTAAGTAGTTACTCCAGCTTGCATGCAAGGGGCACTTCTCAGTAAGTAGAGGGCAATACATACTTTAAAAGAGGAAATATTTTTCCCAGTTCTCATAGTAGTCATTTTCCACCTGTTCTTATAACCCAAGACAAATTCTATTTGTAGAAGACACCACTGAAAGAGTTTTGAAAACATATAATATTAATATGACATATTAATATATGTAAATGTTACTGGTAGTAACTAAAAACTGTGATCCTCACTGTAACTGGTTAAGGTCTAGCTTAGGAAATGCCAGATTTTTTTTTTTCCTCATTGAGGAAGCATCAGTTTGGTAGAGAAACATTTCTAAGGTTTGGTATAGAAGAAGGAGGGAGGCATTCACCCACAGTCTCCTGGACAACATATTTATCCTGGAGATGGCAGGCCCAAATTCGAGCTTTTGGAGATACATGCTTCAGAGGAAAGATTTGACCATGAGTGTCTCTCAGTCTCCAGCAAATCCCTGTACTAATAAGCAATAATAAGTCACTCACGTGCTCTCTGGCCCATTGACTATTTACTTAATATCAAACAGAATGGCTCCAAGAAGAGAGAACAAAGAGYGCAACACGGACTTTGTTGGTCGGAGATTAGAAAACACTCCCCTGGGATGCTCCCCAGGTTTGCTAGGGTTAGAGTAGGACCTTAAACTGACTCTCCCATGTTTTTATGAAAATTTTCCCAGGGCTCAGTTTGATTCTGCAGCAAACCTGAAAAGTATTCCAAAGTAACATTTTTCCCCTCAAAATGGGATTCTTGTTTTCTTTTCAGCACACAAGGCCTCACTGCAGGGTCAGGCATTATGTGTTCTTCTGTCCTCCCTTCTCTTGAAAAACTCCCAGATCCAGTCTACATAAGGAGACTGTGGTAGTGACACCTCCCTCCCCCGCCTCCATCCTCCCTCCTTTCTTTTTCCTCCCGCTTAATATGCCTGCTCTTTCATCTTATCTTTTGCTGGACTGCACACTGCACGCTTCTCAGGGCAGAACCAAAGCTCCTAAGATACCAATGCAGTCCCCAGCACAAATGATCCTGAACTTGGCCTTTGGACTTTACTAACACAATACCAGTAGGAATAATAATTCATCCAAGTCTGCAGTGTGAAGGCAGGTTTTCTGAGTAAGGAGTTCACTTTTAATGCTGTCAACTTTGCGAGGGCTTATTCCTCTTTGATCTGCAGAACATGATTCCTTTTAACAGATTTGTCCATTTTTATGATTACGATTCACTTGTTCTGTTTTGAAAGCTTCACTCCCTCTGCCACAAACACTTGCAAAACAAAATGTTTGAGATGCCTGTATTTTGTGGATAACATAATGACAGTTTTGTATAAACAACAGGGTCGTGTAATCCTTCCTTTCTCGTGCAACTTATGCAAAAATTTAAACAGAATCACAGAATTTATTCCTTGGACATTTACATTTTTAGAAGTGCTTATGGGCTGTGTTAGTGACAGCAAACTTTACTCTTAAATTTTATAATCCCCTTTGACCTTTCTGTCAAACTCCTATTTAAAAGGAGAATTAAAATCCAATGTATTGGCAGAGGAACATAATCTTGTATTATTTCTTGTTTTATTTCACAACTGCTTTTCCATTAAGATAATATTTTCCAAGGTGATAAAAGGACTTTTCTTTAACTTCTAACTTAACTTTTATGAGATGGTTATGTAATATAAAATTGATTTTTTTTTCAAGGGTAATTATATTGATTCAGAAGCTGTTAAAGGAGAGGTGCTAAAAGTTGGAAATAAAAGCTGTGAAAACCTCCTCTTGCAGTCAGAATCAATTCTGTGTACAGTTCCAAGTGATCTGCTGAAATCCAACAGTGAGCTAAATATAGAGGTGAGGTGGCTACTCTGCACTTGTGATATTAATGTGATTTTTAGTATCAATTCCAGGGTCATTATGGAACATACAAACCTTTAATATAAGCCTAATCTTATAGTTTACAGGGATATCTCTATCCCTGTTTGTTTGGGRATTGATGTTCAAAATAATATTGATTATTTAAAAAGAAACTTCATTGTTATGGTGGTTGTTGTTATCTGTCTGTATGGAAAGTTTTTAGAGCCTTAAGCACAAAGCAGGACATAAACAGAAACAAAAAGATAATTCTTAATCCAAAGGCAAGAGGCAACATATGGGGAAGAATGTGAAGTATAATGACTTAGCCTTACTTTGAGCTCACAATTCCTTTTTTCAGCAAAAAAATATCCACTAAGGTCAGTAGGTTCCAATCCTTYCCGTCTATGATCCTCCATTTTTTTTTTTCTGAGATCAGCCACTTAGGACAAATATTTGAGTTTTAATCTCTATTGTTCTAAACGTGGTTTCAGTAGAGTCCTTTGGAATGCTACTGTAGGCTTAAATGGTAGACAGTTTTGATTAACTGATTGATAAAATATGACAGAAGTCGTTCCAAATCTTTACATCTTTTAACATATAAGTATGGAAAACCACAGAGTGTTGAGGATTTGAGGTTTTTTACATTTAAACTAAGAAGTTTGCTGATTACAGACCCTGAGTCATTGAAAACACTGGAAATTTTCCCAGTCATCTAAGTGTGAGTAGGATCAAAGTCCATGTTGTGATTTTCATTCAGATTGTAACCTCTTTGGAGCAGGAATCACCTTTTTGTTCTATGTCTTTCACAACAGTTGTTTCAATAGGATCCTGGGCCGTGAATGGTGATCGTATGTGCTGCTGCAGTCTAAAAAATTAATAATAACTAATTAACTTTATTCATACRATAAATATTATTTTCTTAATTTATGTAAAATAGTATTAATTTACTATAAGAAGTACAAGTTCCATTTCTTGGATACATAACTATAAAATTAGGCATAGCTCTGTACATGTCCTTCTGGCAAATCTGTTTCCCAGATCTATAAATGCATAGTTTCATATAATATCGGTGCAGGTGTTATATTCTATACCTATTCATATTTTTACATATGCAGCTGCGACTGGAACTTTATTGAATCAGCTCTACTATGTGATATTTCCTTAACCTCTGAGAAAGAGATATGTGTGAATGTATTTCATACGGTAGGCGAGAATACAACATAAAGGGGTTAAACAAGGTTTCTGCTTGTTTACTGGCAAGGAGGAGCCTCAGAAATTGAAGTCTGCCCAGCGAGGAAGAAAATTTGCTCTTGTGACGGGCAAATCCATCATTACAGTACCCGAAGGAATGAATTCCACAGAAGGAAGAGAAAAGATGGCCAAAAGCATTCCAGCTGACTGAGCCAGGGCCACGTGACCCCAAAGAGTTTTTCCCTGTTAGCTGCTCGGTGTTTGTTTCCCTGTTGGTTTGGGGAAGGGGGGTTGATATGTTTTGTTTCCTTAAACTGCCGACAAGCTAGCAACTGGCAAGGGACAGGATCACGTGGCCTTGAGAACTAAAATTCAGGCACACTGACAGCAGAAAGGGAGTTTGACGTTACAGCATATTTATGCCAAAAGGACACATATTAAAGACATTTAGGCTATTTTTTTAACCTACATCTCAGCCCTTTATTCACAGCCCCACAGATTTGCTTGCACCATTTGAGTAAAAGCATGAATTTAGTCTTTGGAATTAGCATCTGGTAGCAGTGGGACCCTGGTTCTGTGTGCGAGTATGTGCTGCGTGCATGGTGTAGCGTGTGTGTAGCTGTGTCACTACCAGAGCTCTTGAAAGCATGTAATAACCATACGAAGGTAGATCCGATTTCACATACAGCAATATAATCATTGCTGCACTCCAAGTTTCTTCTCTCAGTGGAGCATCTTGAAATCAAGATTTAGTTCATATGGGACATTTCCAGCTCATACTTTAGTGCTAATAGTGCAACTCTTACCTGCCTTTTCAAACCTTCACAATATCTATTTTTTCTTTATTTTTTTCAGTGGAAGCAAGAAGTTTTGTCAACAGTCATTGGAAAAGTCCTAATTCGTCAAGATCAGAATTTCACTGGACTGATTGCTGGAGTCATTTCAACATCAGTTTTAATTTTGATCTGTTTGGTGTTTTTCCTCTGGAGGAGGAGGAAGAAGCAAATCAAAGGTCCATCATAGACAATTCTGTCAAATAATTTAGTTGTTATAGCCTATATTTTAACAATTTATATGAATTTATACTGTGCTAAAATTCCATGCAATGCCCTTCTGTAACCTCTCAGCAGAAGTTTCACAATCTGGTACAATTTTTGGTTGCATTTCAGCCTCTGGCTGCTGCCTGAGTTGGGTGAAGGGCCTCAGTATGCCTAAATGAGAAAGATGTACGAGCTATTAGAGAAACTTAATAACTTCTCTTCCCCAATCAGCCTTGGAAGAGGGAACAAGTAAATGATAAGCATACTTCAGCTTCATCGAGTTGCCTCGAAGTCCTTTGGGCTGTATCTGGACTGTGGAAGACACAGAGCCCTGTGATACCCCTGTCTCCTGTTCGCTCAAACCAGGGCGTGCTCCCTCTAACCAGACGTGGGTTTTCTTCCTGTGGAAACCACACACCAAGCAAGGGGGAAGGAGGAGAGGAACTAGCATAAAACCAGGTCTTTTATGATGTGGTGTCATGATCAGGTCATCACCGCGGCTCCAGAAGCTTCAAAGCTCTCTTGTGTCTTCCAGCATAGCCATAGCCCAGAAGCTATGGTTAGGGCTTTAACATGAGTTACAGGAAGTCTGGTGCTGCTCAAATTGCTAAAGCTCAGCTCTTGCACATGTCTGTCTGAGCAGCTCCCCAACCCTTTCCCCAGCAGAGCAGAAAAGCCTAACTTAAATGGATGCCACAGGAGAGTTTCCCAATATTTCTTTGTCGTCCCTCTTCAGATCTGGGAAGTGATCTGGTGCGCTATGACGGCAGAGTACACACTCCTCATCTGGACAGGCTGGTGAGCGCCAGGAGTGTAAGTCCAACGACAGAAATGGTTTCAAGTGAATCCGTAGACTACCGATCAACTTTTCTAGAAGGTTAGTCTCTTTTATGAATCTACGCAGACGATGCCTTTTTAAACATCCTGCTTTTCAGATGACTTCGATAGTAGCTACTTCGTCTAAAATCCTAACTTCAATTTTTTATCTGATCTATCCGTGTGTCTGTTGTTTAGGACACTCGTGCTCAGAGAACTGAGCTTCACAGCTGCTCCCCAAGGTTAAGGTGCAAAGGATTTTATTTTTGCTGTGTTTCCATTGGAGGAATATAGTAAAACATTATTAGTATTATCACTGTAAAAACTTACTGAAAGTGTATCTATAACAATTACTATTCTCCGCACTTAATTAGGAGCTGCTGGATATTGGGATTTTGTGTTATCATCAGGTCCATACTATGAGCAAATCCAGTCTGCAAACATGATTTTAAGGATGACATCAAGTGGCTCCAGGTTTAGTGTGTCTCTGTGACTTCATATGTAGTCATCATAAATCCATTCTGTCAGCCCTACATGGGAAATGGAGTTCTGTAAACTGATACTCTTTTTTCTGTTCATGCATCTCTTATAAACCCAGCAAAGTGGCATCTTGTATGACCCAGAAATGTTCATTTAAAAAATTAAACTAAGAGGACTGTGAAAACTGTCACAGTTCGGTTGAGGTTCACATGTCCTGGGAGACCAGGCTCAGAAAACACATTGTTTCACTTCCAGGTCTTTGAGCATGAGGGAAGAATATTTTTATGTTGAATACATTTGTATGCCTTACAACACCATTTTTCTTAGTCTTGGTATGGGTATAGTCTGTACTATTTCAGGTGCTGTTGTATGCAACTTAATAGAAACCACCCAAATTAGGCCAGTTTCCTTTATGATTCTTTAATTGCAGCAGTCAGATTGCACAGGATGTTCCTTGATTGAAGGATTCCCAATGGAAAAGGGAAGCCTGTGCCAGCGATTAGAAGGGAAAGCGGTTGAGGAGTTGCAACAGAGACAAAACTATGCAAAATCCTTAGTGGAGGGTAAATCTCCTGTGATGCTGAGATCACCATACACTGCCAAAGCACAGCAGAGAATGCACCAGAGAAGTAGATTCATTCACTAAATATCCCTGTATGAACATTCAGTTTAATTACTGTAAAAGAACAAAATGATAGAAACATTGGAAAACATGTGAGCTTACATGTAGCTGCCATAAAAAGTGTTTTTCAAGCCTGGCTAGAGTATTTTACCATGCTTATTAAATAGATATTTGCCTTTGGTAACATAAATACAGCTTTGTAAATGGAAGAGTGTATATTTTTGCCCTACATAGAGCAGCTCTGAGTTATTCTCAGCACCTGGAGCGATAACAATAACGTTATATGAAAACTTCACAGGTTTTATACATAAATATATAAAGCATGTCTGTGCAACAACTCTCTGATAAAATATCTGATCATTTCTGTTGTTAAATTTCTCTCCCCTCTTTTTTTGCTCTTGAGCAAAATTCTGCTCATTGACTCCACTGGAATGATCGCAGATTAAAATTGTTATAATAAAAATTTAGCTCCTTATATCACTGAAAATATTAGAAAAAGCTTTTAAATAAAAGCAATTTAAAATACCTAAACAATATGGTGTTGACAAAAATTATTTTCTCACATAAATACTCCTTGCTTCACAGAAACATTTTAATTTCTGTTATTTTAAATTAGCTGGCTCACGTTATTTTCATGTGCTGCACCAACTGTATTATCTTCAGCAGTTGCAGGATATGAATCACCTCTAGGCATTTCCCTGGTTGAATATTTACCATTGGATAAATATAGCTAGTCAACAGCAGTTTGGAAACCTTCATGAAATGTAAGGTTCCCTACCAAATTAGAACCTGAAAATAATAAAAGTTTCATATATGTAATTGTTTGCTACTTCCTCCTCTCATTTTGCTGTCATTTTCCATTTTACTCTTGATACTCTTAATCACTAGAAATCCCATAAACTACACTTGGCAGGAAGCATCAAGGCCTCCTTCCATCTCCTCAGAAAAGCCATTTTTTTGCCACTTACTTCAGGGCTGAGACTAGCATAAATTTCTAGTGACATGGTTTTCCTGGAGTTTGGCAGATTAGCAATGCGTATTTTCATTTTTCCTTTGTGACAGAAACTCCTGCAAAGCCAAGCCACTCCCAAACTGATAAACTCAAACCCTCGCTCACCAATAAAATAAATCTCTCTGTTTTCCAAGGAGAAGTCTGAAAGGATTATAACAGTTTCTGTTCATCTTGCAGACCAGTTTCCAAGCATGTCTCAGAATGGCTCGTGCAGACCGGCGCAGTACCCTCATTCTGACCTCTCCCCAATTCTGTCCAGTGGGGACTCAGATTTAGCCAGTCCACTGCTCCAAACTAATGTCCACATTGATATCAGTGCCTTAAATCCAGACCTGGTCAAAGAAGTCCAGCATGTGGTTATYGGTGCTGACAGCCTGATCGTGCACTTCAGCGAAGTAATAGGACGAGGTGGGTACCAGGATTCTTACCTAGCAAACTGGTGTTCTTTTTGTACAGCTATTCATACATGAACAGTCCAAATATGGTGGCTATGTGCAGGTTTCTCGAGCTTTTTACCTCTTTCAATCCTGCATCACCTCCACCAAATCAAGGGGAGAGTAAAGGGCACATGGCCTTCTAATTCTGTTCAAGGGTTGAGTTGGAGACGACAGTAGAGAAGGGAAGGAGTCTGCCATTCCTCTGAACCTAGAGACCTATTGGTCCCCCTCAGCTGCCTTACTCCTATTTCATAG
Organism: Rhea americana; assembly: GCF_003343005.1. Classification (NCBI taxonomy): domain Eukaryota; kingdom Metazoa; phylum Chordata; class Aves; order Rheiformes; family Rheidae; genus Rhea; species Rhea americana. Next base: position 749,989 of record NW_028186371.1, on the reverse strand, counting down.
TCGTGTGGGTCACAGGAGAGGGCAGCCGGGGCTGCAGGAGGCTGGAGAGTAGCAGGGAGACTGCAGCAGAGCATCACAGGAGCTTGAGACACAGGCCTGCGTGGCAGAGGATGCTGAGGTGGAGACCTGATGATCTTACACTCTATGCATGAGAACTGGAAGGAGTACTACTGAAACCTCCGGCAGTCACCGGCCACACTCAGTAGAAGTCAACAGCTGAAATGCAGGTGCCCAGTTCAGCTCTGCAGGTTCCTCCTGTGCTGCTTTCCCCTACTCCTAGATCAGGAATTTCCTTCACTGCTTGCTTCTTCACACCAAAAGCTCTCTGGTTCCTCTTCTTCCTCTCTCCAGCTCAAGAATAGTGCACTGTGTAACTCCTAATTCTCTTCCCTTTACTGTTGTCCCTGGTATAGCAAGTCCCCTATTTTCCTGACCTTCTCCCATCATCCTTATTTCTTTACCTCTCCTTCAGCAGGTTCCCTCCACCTCTCACAACTCAAACCAGTATTTCCGTCAGTGGCATTTTCTAAAAGCTATACTAAGAACCTATCAGCAATTGAAGTGGAAACAGTGGATTTTCAGTACTTCTACAGATCACATAGAAGAGGTCTTCTGTTGAATAACAGAAAACTGATAAAAATTGGCTATAAATGATATTCCTAATGTCTTTTCTGCAGGAAAATAGCCACAAATCAAATAAACAGTCAGTGTTTCCCATCCATGTATTACACTTCATCATCCCTGAAGTAAGGGTGGGCCTTTTTCTTTTCTTTCTTGTTTCAGAGAAGGCCAAGCAAGTCTCTTTTTTAAGTGTTGAAAAATATGAAGAATGACACCAATATAATTAACCTTTGATAATTTTCTCCTAGAATCTAGAAATGAGCCAAAATCAAAAATATTTCAGACACACCCGATTTAGGATTTGTGCCCAGGTTCTAAACGATCTGTGGTCTGAAGGGATTTTAGCTGCTTTTATAAAACAAACATTGTGTTAATTTTACCCCAAGCCAAAATCAAAGCCAACTGGGCTCTGACCAGCGCTTATAACTGGAACCTAAGTAGAATTATTGAAATAGTCTTGTTCTCTATACTGAGCTCATACTTGACAAAATTATTTTGCTTTCTAACTGCAATAATAAGAAAGAGCCCAGTAAATTATGCATTTGTGAAGGAAATCAGCATTTTATGTAAAYAATTTGATCTGGATAATTTAATGCCTGTACCTGGAGCTCAAATTTCTCTATTTTTCCCAGACACGTCAAGGTAAGCTCTAATATGGGATTTCCCCACTCAATAAACTACCCCATTTCCTTGACAGAAAAGCACAAGATCACTAAGGATTTCTGTGTCCCTGACAGTTTATTTCACTACTTAGACTATCATCAAGAAGGCAAGTTGTGCTCATCATTTTTAGTGATATTTCCCACTAGAAAATAGGCCATAGCAGAGACCATAGACTCACTGAGACCACAGACTGCCTCCTAGTGATGTGGTCAATCTGTGATCAGCAAGAGCGATTCCCAAACTTTTAGGTCCAACATGCCACTTTTAACCCCCAACACTTTCCATGGTATGGCAAGGAAGACCATAAGCCCRCAGTGACCTCCTTGTTCTGCATTCAACTGAAGACACATGAAGGCTGTGCAGTTCTGAGGACCACGTAGCAGAGGCTTGGGATCCACCRGTCCAGTAGTCACAATCAGTGACTTTTAACTACTCCCTTGGGCCTTCCTGTGCTCTCCTGTGACATATATCCGACAGGAATGTATGGTGGGAARGGGCTGATATGTTTTTTTGTGTTCAAGTCATTATAAGAATATGAAGCAGTTGTGGTGCCAGCATTGTCATTATTTATACTCTCTATCTAGGTCAGGAAATATCAGTTAAGCTGCAAATAGAGTTTTCATTTTACGTAATGATGGTTTTATGTAATTCTGCTTTTATGTGTTAATTATAAAGTATACTTGCAAGTGTTGAGAATTGGACAGAAATGGAGTGTGATCACTTTGTTAAAGCATAATCATTCCACAGTGGAAAATACCAGAAAGCTAATTTTACTCATTAAAGTTAATCTTGCTCATTTTTTACACAGGACATTTTGGGTGTGTGTACCATGGGACACTGCTGGATAACGATGGCAGGAAAATTCATTGTGCTGTGAAGTCACTGAATAGTGAGTTACATGTTTAATAGTGAAACATTACCGTAACTCCGAAGATAACCAGAGTGCCAAATTAATTACAGTGAAGTGTACTTTCATAAATAAAAATTCATAGTTGTACCTGGATCAGATTTATCCCTGGAGCAATTCCAATGACCTTAGATTACCATGAGGCATTAGTATATATTTGTTCATCAAATGAAATGCTTATGTCTTCTTTCTACAAAGAAAGTGATAGAAGAAAATGAGGGGAAGGCAGCATCATTTCCTGTTCTACTGACTATTTAAGATTTATTTTTTGTAAGTTGAATTGCTAAACAGCAGGCAAAGCTGCGGAAAAAGCAGGAATATACTACACCAAAATTTATTCAAGTCTCTACTCAAGTGTTGCTTTTCTATTCTAAATCATTTATACTAAGAAAAGGAGAAATGGAATTAACATTACTAACAGTGTATTTGAAAGAAATTGAAAGAAAACCTATGCACATACCCTCACTGTAATCTGGGAGGTGGGGAATATGTTTGTAGTTTAGCATTACCAGTTCTGCTTTGCTATGATTTGCTGTAAAGAAATGAACTGTAGTTTGATTTATTTTTTTTTATTTTACTTCATTTTATTATTGGATTTCTCAGGGATTACAGACCTGGAAGAAGTAGCTCAGTTTCTGAAAGAAGGAATAATCATGAAAGATTTCACTCATCCCAATGTCCTGTCGCTCCTGGGAATCTGCTTGCCCAATGAAGGATCACCCTTAGTCATCCTTCCATACATGAAACATGGCGATCTTCGAAACTTCATTAGGAATGAGACACATGTAAGTACACAGTGAGGTCTACCAAACGGTAATGTAAATCTAGCCACTCCCTGTTCCAACACCACAGGTTATAAACTCTCATAATTGCATTACATATATAACTTGTTGCTTTTAGTCTACCTTAACCTTGGGCACTCGCTAGGTTGGCACTGAGCCAGACCACAGCGCTGCCACTCCTTCCCTTCCCCCTCCAAATTCCTTTCTAGAATGTTTCCCAGAAATTATCAGCAATAAGTATTTCTCATCTCTCATCCATAAGCCTCTTTATAAACAAATGTGTTTATTAGATTTAAGTCAAAGGGCCCAACCATCTGCTGGTGAAACTGGCATCTCTCTGTTGACTTCAGTGCAGCTGTGCCAGTCATCACCATCTGCTATTCTATCTCAATACATTGCCTAGATAAGAGATCTTCATGTCCAGATAAATACTGTTACAACTCCTATTACTATCAATATTTTTCTTATCATCTTAACAAAGAAAAACAACAATTGCTGTACAAATTATGAGTACTGTCCTATCCATGGTTTTCCCAGATTTCAGTAAAAGACGACAGATTTCTCAGCTGTGCTTCACTGCTTCTCCCAAGAGTGAGACCACAAGTCTTGCCTCAGGTAGCTGCTCTCGCCCATTTTATAGTATAGACTTTCACCCATTTTGCAGTGCTGTGATAAAGGGACTTGTGAGTCACTGGGATTTGGCTCCTATCTCCATGGCACTCAGCAGTGGGCAGTAAAGCAGAAACAAAAGCTATGCATGTGTTCTGATAAATCGTTGGGGGAGTTAAACTTTTTGAGGTAGGGAGCTTTTCTGTTTGTTCCACTCCACAAGTACCAAGGACCTTGTCTGTGACTAGTGCCCATGGGCGTTCCTCAAATAAACAGAATAATAACCCCAGCTGAACAGGATTGTTTCACGGAAAAAAATAAAAGTGATACGGAGCAATATTAACCGCACAAAAATCTGTGGGACTTTACTATTACTTAATAGGTCGTGCTGCTAGATAAAAGAGTTACAGGTTTATATTTATAGTAAAGATTTTCAGTAAGTTCTCACCAGTGCCTTGAAGGCAAAACATTTACCAACCTCTGCGGAAAATCTCCCTTCTGGTAAATGCTAAGGTCTCATTTGTCTTTTCCATGCCATAATACTGATAATAGCTTTTACTTGTTGTGCTTCAAAGAAGATTTCTTTCTTTCTTGGCCATTTCTAGCTAATGAGTTCCAACTACGTAGTTAGCATCTTCTGTTGACTTAAATACCATTACTCTAAATTCACAAATGTGAATTTTGCATATCAGCTGTGATGATGATGAGATTCCGACATACTGTTCCACCTCCTAGCCTAGTTCATGCCGATTAGGTTGCAAACTCCACCATTCTGGAGTCTATTAGTTTTATTGGTTCTTACAGTGTGTTTCCTTATTGGAGGTAAGAACTTGACCTAAACTTATGSCGGTTTTATTATGAGTCTTGATCATTCTGGTGGCAAGACAGCTGGGTCAAAAGCTGAAAATCATGGCAAAAAAATGACAGTCTGCATTCACTGTATCACTATAAAGTATTACAAATACTTATATTTTACAGAACCCAACAGTAAAAGATTTAATTGGATTTGGCCTTCAAGTCGCAAAAGGGATGAAATACCTTGCAAGCAAAAAGTTTGTCCATAGAGACTTGGCAGCAAGAAACTGTATGTAAGTACACAAATCTAATTCCAGCCAGATTATCACATTCTTTTGTGTAAGACAGTAAACTGAGGTGAATGTAAGCTTCCAGAGTACTCTTTTTTACTCAAGAAAGTTTTTTTTTAATTGTTCAACAATTATACTGATGAGCTACTCATCTTGCTAAAGGCTCACTTCTTACACATAAGCTTTGCTAAGTGTGGGAAATAATAACAGATGAGGTGAAAGTATAGGCTCTCGAAATCATTAGTTAGAGAATTTAAGTGGAATCTCCTAAGGGAGGTAAAAGTGGCATTGTCTCGGCTTGCTGTGCTTTCCACCCAGCCTCCTCCGAAGCTGCACGTCTCGGCTGCTGCACCTAGCAGTGGGGAGGGGAACACAGAGGAACTGTGTGGGAAAAATGGGAATGCAAAGAAATAACGAGACCTCCTGACAGTAATCTTCTGTTACATGAATAGGAGCTTAGTTTGACTCAGTTCTGCACAAAAGTTTAACGTTAAACACTAGGAGCATGCAAAGAATCTGACTAGTGTGTGTGTGGCCAGACAGTCCAGTTCACACACAGAATTATTGATACAGTATTCTCATACTACTATGCTGATTCATCACCTATGATGTTGTGAGTTAATGAGATTCAGTATTAAATGTTAGAGCTTGTATTTAGCATGTGATAATTTGGAACTCTGTTTGCAAGAAGGTTATTCACTTGTGATACTAGAAATTTTGTCTGCATTTTCTTTTTCAAACTCTGCACACTCGTGCAGTTCCACAGACTCTATGGAACATTTTCTTGCAGCTGCTGTTTTTTTAAGGGAGGAAAAAAATAACAAGCAACATAATTTTCAGATTTCCTAAGAACAAAGGAATTGGGTTACTGGACAGAAGTCCTGGATCACTTGATCCAAGTCCAAGCAGTGACCACAAGACACTTCCATCTGGCCTACCATCTTTTCTTTGGAGAAGGGGGAAACAGCTATCGGGAGATCTTACATTGCCTTAGCAACTGAATGGCTGCTTTTGTACTTCTACATGGCCTAGCATTTCAGAGCCTGGATAATTGCTGCCATGTGAGAGGAAGGTATAGGACTGAAGGCACACACTCCTCAGTGGCCATGCACAGTCCAAGATGCAGAACCACAAACCCTGCCACATCGATGATGTCCATCAGAAAGGAAACCAGGATGCAGAGACAGAGCTCATGAACTCTTGACTCTATTCCATTATCCTGGAAGAGGTGCAGGGAATAGTTATGGGATAAACTGCTTCCTGTTGACCCATAAAATTTCCCTCCTACTCCCTTCATTAATATTAGCTTAGTTATTAAATTGGTAAATGAACCAAATGATTGCACCGTCATTCAGAGGGTCCTCAACAGGTTGGAGAAACAGGCAGACGGAAACATCATAACATTCAACAAAGGGAAAGGCCAAGTCCTTGGTACCTGGGTACAGATGAACCTGTGCACCAGTATAGACTGGTGCCAACCAACTGGAATGTGACTTTGTAGAGAAGGACCTAGGGGTCCTGGTGGACAACAACTTGAATATGAGCCAGCAATGTGCCGTTGCAGTAAAGGTGGCCAACAGCCTCCTGGGCTGCACCAGAAATAGTATTGCCAGTGGAGGGAGGGAGGGGATCCTTCCCCTCTCCTCAGCACTGGGGASGCCGCAGCTGGAGTGTCAGGCCCAGGGCTGGACTTTGCAGGACAAGAGAGACATGAACCTGCTGGAGCACATGCAGCGAAGGACAACGAAGATAATTAGGTGCTTGGAGCACCTGCCCTGCGCAGAAAGTCTGTGAGAGCTGGGCCTGCTCAGCCTGGAGAAGAAAAGACTCTAGAGGGATTGTATCAGTGTGTATAAATATCTGATGGGGGAAGTGAGGAAGATGTATCCAGATTCTTTTCAGTTGTGCCAAATGACAGGATAAGAGGCAACGAGCACAAATTGAAATACAAGAAATTCCATTTAAACAAAAGAAAAAAAGATTTTACTATGATCAAACATTGGAACATGTTGCCAGAGAGGTTGTGGACTCTTCATCCTTGGAGATACTCAAAACCCAGCTGGACACGCCCAGAGAAACCTGCTCTTGCTGACCCTGTTTTGAGCTGGAGGTTGGACAAGGTGATCTCCARAAGTCCCTGCCAATCTAAATCATTCTGTGATTCTGTATATAAGCCCAAAGCAGTTATATGCTGAGCCTATGTCTCTATGTAAAATGGAGGGTAGTCTTAAGTATGCCAAGACTTATACTCTGTCTATTTTCTGCCAGTGATATTGCTTATTAATAGAAAGCCTGAGCTTAGTTAGAAGAGCAAAGCTAGGGAGATCTTCTGGTGTGTTTGAGCTGTAACCAGATCAGAATTCTTACGCCTTCCCAACCTTTCCCAGTACCTATTTCACTATGGACATCCAACACATCCTTCGGAGACTAAAAGTTATTAGATATGGGCAATCACTGAGATAATGAGGGGTGCTTCCTTATCCAAATTGAGAGCAAGTAGGAAAGTGATACCTGGATTTGAAAATAGAAATGAGAGGTTTCTAAGGATAAGGAAGAAGAAACAGCTGTGGAAGAAATGATGTGGCTCTCAGTATCAAGATATATAGGCTGTTAACAAAGATCTTTTTCCACAGAGCTGTTGTTTTAAAAGAGGTGTAATTTGAACTGTATTATCAAAACAATATCAGTAATTTCCTGAGTTATTCACTGTGTTAAATGGGTATCAAATATACTGTGTTGCACTTTCTCATTTACTATGGCATTAGTTAATAGATGCAAGATAAAGAACTGCCTTCCAAAGTCATAGTCTCAAAAATGCAAGTCACTCATTATAAGCCACCATCATCGTAAATCCAGTCTGCTCAGCTACAGATAATATTTTTTGTTCTTTCTGTAGGTTGGATGAAAAATTTACTGTCAAGGTTGCTGATTTTGGTCTTGCTAGAGATGTCTATGATAAAGAATACTACAGTGTGCACAATAAAACAGGAGCTAAACTGCCAGTGAAATGGATGGCTTTAGAAAGTTTACAAACTCAGAAGTTCACAACAAAGTCAGATGTGGTAATGTACAAACATATTTGTATCATCTGTTAATTTCTCTCATATTGCCAAAGGCATCTTTCTAGCGTTTGATAAATGGACTAATTCCAAACCAAAACTTGTGTTTGAATCTAACTTTAGTTCACATAAGAATGGGAGACTGGTTTTGTATCTAGAAAGGGTATTTGTCCCAATCACAAAGCAGCAGAAGTTGACCTGATTGCCTGTTACTGCTTGGGAAAAAAACAGGAATTTAATCCCACTCCAAGGAGAAAGAAGGACACTCCAAAAATCCAGGTTGGAGCTGAACTCTGCGATAGGAGGGGCTCCAGAAAGCTTGACAGAACAGGTTAACTTTGATACCCTTAAAATTTAATAGGTCTCAAAAAGACTTTATTTGCTTTATAAATACTTACTGACTGCCTACAGCAATCTAAATATTACCTGGCCATTTATGAAGAAAAAAATTATAAACTGAAGTCATTAGTTGGCTGGATCACTTTGTATTTTAGCCGTCCTTCGAATCCAGATTCAAATTAGCTTGTGATGCATAGGAATTTCACCATGTATATTCTCTTCAGTATGTATTTACACAGGGTTAATCAGATCATCAGCTCATGTAAATTGGCAGAGCTCCATTAACCTCAAAAGAGGCCAGCCAATTTATACCAGCTAAGTAGCAGGCTTATAGGCTTTTATTTTTCTTTCATTTACTTAGTTGAGTTTCTCTAGCTCTAATTTAAGTGGTTCCTCAAGTCCCTACAGCATTTATTAGTCCACTTAAAAGAAAACTGAATGCAGTAAAGTAACTTTTTAAAAGGAAAATCCATGCATTTGAATACTTAAATCTGTCAAACCATATTCTAAAAGTAGAATGTAAAGCTCTCTAACCCAATGATTTATTATTTTTTTCTTTGTTTTCTAGTGGTCCTTTGGTGTGTTGTTATGGGAACTTATGACAAGAGGGGCACCACCTTATCCTGATGTAAATTCTTTTGATATAACTGTTTACTTATTACAAGGAAGAAGGCTGCTACAACCTGAATACTGCCCTGACCCACTGTAAGTACATAGTTTGCAAAACCTGCAAATGCTGCTGATTCTGATATTACCATGAGTGAGACTATGAGGGAAGGGAGAGCTGTTTTTCTTTTTTTTTCCCTCCTTTTTTTACATGATTTCCTAATTGTTCACTTCTATTTGAATGGCAGGTATGAAGTCATGCTGAAGTGCTGGCATCCAAAACCTGAGATGCGYCCAGCATTTTCTGAACTTGTTTCAAAAATATCAACAATCTTCTCCACTTTTGTTGGGGAACACTACGTTCATGTCAATGCTACTTATGTCAACGTGAAGTGCATTGCTCCCTATCCTTCTCTACTGTCATCACAAGACAACACAGACATGGATGTAGACACATGACGGGTATGTCTAAAATAGAGGAAAAATCATTCTTAGTAGTATGAACAAAAAGCAAAACATTTTGTCCACTACTTTTCACTGCCCAGTCTTTGTGAGAACACTGTTGCACATGTTTATGTTGTTGCCCAAGTTGCACTAGTGCAAGGACATGGTATTGTGTTGTTTAAGTCTATTGGATTCTGTAAACCATCACAGCAATTTCCAACTATTTGGACAACTGCATCACTTTAGCAAATGGAAATCATTGTGTGCTACCATCCAGTGCTAGTTCCCACAGTTGTCGTGTGCTCAGACCCAAGCACAAAGATTTGTCATTAATGCCATGAAGGAGAATGTAGAATACCAACCACTAAGGCTGGAAGGACTATTATTGTTGCACATACCTTAGGATGATGAGCAGTGCAGACAGAAATGGTTTTCATGCAAAAGGCTAAGACAAACAATGAGAGTTAGAAGCCTGCAAAACATATTTTTCTCCTGCACAGTCCAAAATTAGNTTTTTTTTTTTTTTTTTTTTTTTTTGCACTATATCAAGATTTCTTGGAAGACATGCAGCCAAGAGAGCCAGCTTCATGGCAAAAGCCTTAAACTATAGAAGTCATCATTAAAAAATGGAATGCAATAAAACAGGCATGTCAGCCTTGCCAATCCTCTGGTGTAGTCAGACGGTACGTAACATGAAACAGAAAGCACCTAGCTTAAAGCATTCCTAGTGTCAACTTTATTCCAGCATTCAACCACTTATTTTAGTACCAGCTTGTATTGCTAGACCTCTTATTGAAAAATGTGAGGCTTCCATTTCTTTCAGTAATGCAGTAACCACTCTCTGAGAATGAAAACTTGAAGGCATCCATATTAAACACTAGGCTAAACCCCAGGATGTAGTAGTACAGGCTGTATCATTCTAGAGAGAAAGAGRAGAAAGCAGGCTGGTGGCCCTCAGAGCTGCTGTCTGGTGAGTCATCCAACAAAAACCTGAAGCTCTGCCCCTACCCTCCTGGAGAGCTGCCACCAAAGGTGACAAAAGACCTGAGGTGCTGCAGCCAGCCCTGACCTAAAAAGACTGCCATAGCAGGAATGTTGGTAACTTTTCATGCCAACCCTAAAGACCTCAGAAGAGCAATCAAAAGAAGAAACAGTTTTAGGCCCATGGCCTCTCATGCAGTTCAGTGAATAATGACATCCATTTTTACTTCTAAATTAGGATCAAAAAACAATGTTGAAAAGAGAGAGTAAATAAAACTTTCATTCGTTAGGGAAGAGTACTGTAGCTTTAGGGCAAGCATCACATGTCCTTTCTGTTCCTGTGGAATTCTGTGCATACTACTGTATAGCTTGTTCAGTGTAGAATAGAACTGGGTTTGTTGGTGTAAACACATAAAGTATTCTATTTTTATATTAAAAAAAAAGTTTATTTTTAATGACATTTACAAGGTTTGGTTAGGCCACAAAAATACTGCACTGTGAACATTTCAGAAAATGTATGTCAACATACATGATTCATAAATTGTAGCAACCTTAAAAAATACCATGTAAATATTAAAGAGGAAAAGAACTGACTGTAAACACACTCCACCCTAAGTAAAATATCTCCATTGCTGGAAGCCAACCATTTTAACATATTCAGAGAGAGAGAGTGCAGATAAAGAACTGAAATAAGGGAGATTTATTGTTCTTAGGAGACAGTGTTATAACTGCAAGATTTAAAATGAGGGCAGAATGTGTAGGCAAACTCTGAGCAGATAATATTGTATTGTATTTCATCACCACTTTCCTTTCAGAAACAAACTTTCATGTCTGCTGAGAGCAATACTAATTGTAGATTGCTCAAGGACAAAAGGCTTTGCTGCAGGCAAAAAAATCATCTCTATGGTTGTTAAAACATCTAAGGAAGTTTATGACACAGATTTGGAGAAGATCCTCCAAACTTGTACATACATGCTTGAGGAACACTGCAATGTGAAACAGAGGACATTTTTACTATTTATGAACTTTTGCTTAATAAAGTTAATGTTGTGTCTGGGACACCTGTAAGAATATGTGATTCTGGTAAAGATTTGATGTTAGTAAGTTCATATATCTGCAAAAGAGCTGAATGGTACTTATGTTTATAGTTGTTGTTATGACCTAATAAACATATTAAAATGAATTATTGTAATACTTCATGCTCTGAGCACTGTTATTACTGTTAACATTTGACTGTTAAGCCAATTGAAGTTTGCAAGTTTTTGCTGACGAATGTGGGAAAAGCAACCTGTGGAGCTGCACCAAAGAGGACTAAAGGACTAAACTCAGAAACATTGATATGTGGAGGTTGCTYTAATAGGTCAAACAAAGTTCATCAGCCTCGTATCCATAACTACGTGCTACAGAGGAAAAAAAAAGCAGAATATTCTTTAATGAACAACTATGGCTTAGTCTGTTTGGTTAGAAAGTCTATTCTCTAACCACAGGCCTCCATAAAGAGCCTTAAAATTCTTCATGTACTTAGCATCAGGGATGAGTTTTGAAGCTCACAATTTAGGTATGGTGATGAGTAGTTGCTTGGCCCAACAGGGATGCTGGTTCCAGCATTCAGCATCCAGACTCCCTATTCACTCAACAGAAAAAGTCCTTTCAAACAGCAAATAAGAGCAAGTATCTTTCCCTATTGCCCATATAATATCTCTAATAGCCAATACACTACTTCAACGAGAGTGTGGGAATTTTCGTAAGCCGACATACAAGAAACTTTAGGTGCAAATGTGCACCTTAACCTACATCCTTCATGGCCATCCATCACATATTTCATTTCCAGGAAGCACTCTATATCTGTGACTCCTAAAGAGAGGAGGCAGCCGCGTTCCCGGGGTCTCGGTTATCTCTGGGGAGCAGGAGTCAGCCCCGCTCTCCTCTGCGTTTCCTACCAGCTAGGTCAGATGTCTCCACTCCACATGTCCACTGCTCTGTGTTGTGCCTGCARTGTGTAGCCCACAAACGCTGTGACACTCCCATGCGCTGGGTCATTCTCACCCAGACAACGTGAAAAACTAGTTTCTCCAGCGACTGGCCTCCGAGTCGCATTTAACATTCAAACATTTACAAGTGAATTAGATGCAAGAATCACAACAAATCTGCACAAAGTCTCAACTGATTAAAAACACCGTTTATATGCTCTTGTAATTTCCAAATATCAAGGAAAGCAACATCGAAATGCATTTTCACCGGATTAATTTACTTCTTGACAGAAAACTGATACGCTCAGTTTCAACTCAAAATGTAATCTGGGGAAAAGAGTATTGAAAATAGCAGCTAAGGGAAAAAATAATCATCTGTTGTGTCACAAGCCCAATTCAGCTAGAAGGTCTGACATTTTTTATTCTAATTATTTCCATCTATGTATTTTCCAACACATTTTCAAGATTTCCCTGAAAAGTCAGATAAAAACCTCCAAGCTTTTATTGCAGTCAGCTATTAATGCCAGAGTCATCAATCTAAAATGGCATTGTACAGCAAAACGATGGGCTGACTTTAAATACCTGATTTGTAACGCATTCCTCTGTTTGCTTCTCATGATTTTTAAGGGCTACTATATGTTGTATTTTTAAAAGGCTCAACAGAACCACAAGCTTAACATGTTCAGTTATATATCCCAGTGACTTTCTTTAGATCAGGTACACTCTGTACTGGATCTTCAGCTGAATTAAATTGGCATTAATATTAGTAGTGGCTGTGCTCAAAAAGTAGCATAAAACATACCCTATGCAATTCTCAAAAAATTTTTTTAAAATGGCTAGGGAATTCCTCATCCCACTGAAGTTAATGGAAATTTTGCCATTGATTTCACCCAAACTTCTTAAGTGCAATATTAACTCATACATTTTTAAAAACTTGCCTATGCTATGGAAGATTTTTAATACATCCAACAATAATATCAAAAGATCTCTAAAAACAAGAAAAATWGGATGCTGTATCATTGGGTTGCTAAGATTTTGCATATTACTAATTTTCTGTCACTAGTGTTAGGTTTAATCATGAAAAATGAGCTTAAGTGCCTTATGTAACTAAATGAAGAGAAAAGGTATGTTATAATTTTTGTTACAGTTCCAGAAGCAGTATGGACAAGGAATTGTAAAATAGTGTCAAAATAATTTTTAACTTATGAATTAAACACTCCCTTCAGAAATTTCATTTCTGGAATTTAGTCATAACACTAAAGCTCAGGAAAAGGTAACAGCAAATAAATTGCATTCTAATGGGTTCTTTGCTCACTAAATGAAACATTTATTCCCGAGAAATTCTAATTTCCATTTTTTTTAACAAGTAGGTCACGAACTAAGTATTCCGAGCATTGAACAAAGACACAGGAAATTTTAGTATTTTGCCAGATCTGCTAGTACAAACATTTACAAGAAATTCTGATCTCATAAGCAGCAGGGAGAATTCAGAGTAACTTGATTGATTCAGCTGACACCAGAACAAACGGGATCAGTATCTCACTCCGGAATTGTAACTCTGACATTAAAGTGAATTTGCCTTTTGAAATCCCCATCCACCTGCTAATGTTAAAGGTGTAATCAYTTATAATGAGACTGCTGAAAGACTGTTTTTCTGATTAAGGTCAAGCACTTGTTGCCACTCCATGACATCCTGAGGGACAGAGGGGAAAAGATTTCTATCTCRGTGTTTTTAAGGAACAACGTTTCTTTGGCTGATACCACCATTAACTTAGGTGCTTTCTTTTCCAGAGCCTGCAACCTCCTCACGATACAATATCTGCCCCAGGAGATGCCTTCAGCTGAGTGCTGAACGAGGGAAGTCCCTGCCAAGGTCGGCCCAGGGAGGGCCTCCCAGCAGAAAGGCAATCAGGTGCACTTCAGCTGAATCAGGCTTGAAAGTGAAACTCTGAAATGAAGACCAGGCTGAGCTTTTATTTTTCAGCCGTTAGTTTATTTGGGGTTAGAGGAAAAAGGGAGAGGCACGTTCAGATTTTTTTTCCTCCTGTGCCTTCATCCCTTCCTCGGCAGGTCTGAAGGCAGCACAGAGAGCTTTAGGGGTAACAGATTTGCAGAGCCCGCACCCAGGATTCCAGAGGTTAGCAAAAGATTTATCCCTTATCCAAGGATTTAAGTGAATGTAGCCAGAAACTGTAGGTTGGATTTGCTATGATTTTGTTTGTGCAATGCAAACTAGAATGCCAGCAAAGGCTGGTCGGTCCATTCTGTTTTTCTCGTGCTTTCCTCTCCCAGCAGTATTTCGCCRCAGCCTGGTGCTGTTAGGAGTTTCATTAGTATCTGCAGAACGTYTTCTCCCATTCATGAACAGTCTGAGAGAAGAGTCATCCTTGCTCAGGCCTCTGTGGACCTGTGGGTTTCTGCAAATACTCTATGTTAATACTTGCCAGACTTCTAATTGCCATGCACATGTTGAACTCATCTCTGGTATAAATGACTTCTGCCTCCTCTGGATATGAGCAGTGTCATTGCCAAGAACTTTAGGGTGCATGACCGAACATGGACACCTCTGCTGTCATGTGTTTGCAGCACACTGTGGTTGCTGGCGTGCTTGCAAGTTTGACAAAAACTGAAAAAAAGCCCCTAAAAAAAACCCTAAAAATACACTTTGAACCTCATTTGGCCAGGAAAAAAAGGACTTCAGACAACAGTGATATATTCTCTATCTTTTGTACAGATCAGTAAAAAATAAAGACAATTTAAAAAAGACATTTGAGTTGCAGCCTGTTGGAGCTTATATAGTATGAAACTCATGGCAAACACATACATTATAAAACATGTATGCCCTGGTCAGTAAATGGGCCATAACAAGGAACAAGTCACAACAACTCCAGCTGTTTGGTAATGATTTTCTTAAGCATAGAAAATTATTGCTACAGGAAGAACAACTAGCTTCACAAGTTAAACACACTATAACCATGTAACTTTTGCATTTGGTAGAGAAACATACTCATCTGAATAGCCTTTTCATTCATTTTCAGTTATTGTAAGCATATCTATTGAAATCAGCCTGGCTATTAAATTACTAGCTGTGCCTATATAACAGACCTGCTACATGGCCACAAGAGTCAGAATAGGATTCTAAGTATTCCCCCCTCAGGTCAATGGCTCAATAATTGTAAAAATGCTCCAGCAATGCTTGTGTCCCCATACACATTAGAAACCACCAAATTGTTGTAGCTCTTGCCAGAAATTTTGAAGAGCAGCTCTGAATCAGATGGGAAGAGGGTAGGAGTTTTTCGACTACACAGTCCCYGTGAGTTAAATCATGTCACTGAAGTGATGAAAACAAACTTACCTTGTTGACAAGCGTAAACCCGGGCTGCTGTATGAAATGCAGGTAAACAAAGGGCATCCATTCCAAGGCTTTTCCTATCTCTTCTTGTGAATATTAAGTTTTCTTGAAAATATCCTGGAAAAGCCTTTGTACATTTGCAACACATAAAATGCAAAAATGTGTTTGCTAGGTACCTTGATATTAATTTACAGCATCAGAGGKTTTTTTTTAAGACTTTCACAAAAATACAAAGAAAATTATTTTAAAACATGCTTATGTCTTTGTCATATGTATGAGAGGATGACATTCCTTCACAATCCATCTGCCAGCCTCTTTGGACAAATAAAGGAAATTCTCTTCTGTCATCTGTTCTGGGCATCCTGAAATAGGTTTTGTTCATTCTCAAAACTGAACTGGTTGGGAAAGGGTGTTCAGACAAATTGGTTTTGGATTATTAAGCAAAAGCTATAGTGGTCTCTGCAATACTCAAGGGTTCTTCTGTCCACTAGAACCAAACTAACAGGTACTTCCTCCTTCTTCATGTCACCAGTATCTTCACACTACCAAAAGGCATCACAATATGGAGGTTATATGTGCAAATTCTTTTTTTTTTTTCTCCCCCTATAATATTTTTTGTGGGCAATCCTGAAAAGCAAGATAATGTATGGCTGGTAATGGCCAATGTATTCAAACCCTTATCTTCATGCTGAACAAAGTATACTAATCSACCACTTTTCCCATTCACCCTCTTTCAAAATACCTACCCGTTCCCTGCAGTACTTAGCACCACTGCATAAAAAACATGTAGTCCTATATTTTACTGTATAAAACCTTAAATGGTGCTAAAATAGTAACTTCATTGCAGGGAAATTGGTGGCCATGAAGGTTAATGGCCTATACTGAAAGCCACTAACAAATATCCTTCCTTAATGAAATGCTTGGTTTAGATCCTATTTGTCATACTGTATTTATGCGCTTGTCTGCCAAGCAGATATTATAAAGCAGACTCATTCATAAAGTACAACATATATAAGCAGCATGACAACTCTGGTATTTTTCAGCCTAAATTCAGACTATTGAGTTCTCATTTCAATGAAAAAGGAAAAAAAAAAAGAAAAAAAAAATCTTCCTTTACCACCTGAACGAGAATACAGGAACTTTGTCCATTGTTCATATGTTCAAKCACAATCAGGAAATTACAAAGAGCGATGAGATCGAAGGATTTGACTGCTCAAGGTACCCAGCGCTATTCTCTGCAAGTTTAATACCACTCCAGCCTCCTTTCTCCCCCTCCGTGTTTAGTTACATACTACCCCTAACAGCTAGGTCAGATTTTACGAGCAACATGTCTGTAGCTGGAAGAGCTGCCTCTGGAAAGAAGCCACTTCATTGGAATGTGCAACTTCTTTAAGGTCTAAAATGCTTCTCAGTGTCTTTTCAGTTCCCAGATGTGTCACAAATCCCATATATCTAAGCATAAAGTGATAGACTCACACAGTTTCAAGGGAACTTCTATTTAGTGGTAAAGCACAGCTCAGAAATCAGCTGCATCAGTCAGACACAGGGTAGCTAAACGCCAAAGCATTGCTGCTTTGCTTTATCTCTGTTTTGCAATGCCAATGTTGTATTTTTCACATGTGAAAAATGTCCGCAACTTACATCAGATGCTTATGTTGTGAAGCGAGGTTTTGTAGATACAAAACTGAATATATAATAAATCTCACTGAACAAAGCTATGCTAGAGAACATGACAGATAATCTTTCATCAACAAAAAAAATTACATTCTAAGACAAAGGAAAACTGATAAAAGGCCGTTTAAAAAGAGGCAAATCCATCCTACCTCAGTGATCAGCTTACATAACATCAGTACACTGTTCAGCACAAAAATATTATCTAGATATAGGGATAACAGCAGGCAACCCAAAAATCAATCACTCTGGGAAGGACATGTTAAGGAAATTAATACCAAAATTACATGTGAGCTGGAAATACTGTAATGTTGGGAGAACTCCCTAATAGAAATGTCATCATAAAAACCTACCTCCTTTCCTTTCTTGATCCTCCTAATCAAGCGTCCTTTGTTTAAACTGCTAGTGACAATTCTACCCTGCTATGATAATGAGCACCTAACACATAGGTGTTGAGGATAGCTGATGAGAAAATGAGCAGAAAGAATAAGATTTTAGAGATAATGACTTTTATTTTGTAACTATACTGAGATGAGAAAGCATAACAAACAGTGCTACAAAGTTTGGTACTTTTCAGCAGAAAATTTCAAAGCATTTGTACAGAAATGTAGGCCTGAAGAAATCTCAGGAGATCACCTGGTCCATCCCACTTCACTAAGGGTGAATACACCTCACCTACGCTGGCAAATGTTTGACTAACATTTTTCTTAAGAGAACTGTACAAGCTTCCAGGATTACAAGGCTTCACTATCTGTATAATGCAAAAATTCTCCTTGATTTCTTATCTAAATTTTCCTTGCTGCACAACAAAACCCCCACSTTCTTTTTTGCCCTGCCCCATGAGACATAGAGAAAACTGTCACATTGTTGACAGAAAAGTTTTAACCAAAAACGTCCCACCTTAGTCTCTTCATTTCTAAGCTGAAACGTTTTCTTCAGTTATCACATACCATATTTTTAAACAAGATAACTTTCTTCTTGCTGGTTCTTCCTAGTCTATCCACATTTCTTAAGCATGGGGCTGAACTCAGTACTCTCAAATTTTTGTACTACTTTATACTGCAATTAGGTCAGCAGTTCTGTTATTCATGGCCAAAGGAAGACATCACTGATGTAATCCAAATTGTCTGGGAAAACAAGGTACTAGAGCACTTTAATTGCTTAGAGGTATTGTTCACAAACAGATGGAGACTGAGAACTATGGCTTTAGGCACTACCAAGGCAAATTAGTAACTTGCCTGAGGATCTTTCTGATTATACAAATTAGATAGGTCCCCCCCNNNNTTATCCTACTTTTGTCCTAGGACAATATCCCTTTCTGCAACTAATACTACTGAGATTACTACCTTAGTTGAACTATGATGGTCAGGAAAGCTGTCCCACTGAGGGGACAGCTTCCACCCAGAGAGATCTCCGACAAGGCTAAGAGCAGAAATTCAAACAGTTGGAGCCCCAGTCCTTCAATTCCTCAGTCTGCGTTGCCCAATTATTTTCACTTAAAGCAATAATAACTCTCCATGTTTTTGAATGTATATATATCCTGTTGTTTCACACTTGCTTTGTCTCAATTTTCATTAACTTTGAATAGCTTGCATAATTCAACCAGCCAATGCCAGAGAACTTAGGCTCTCCAGCTTCAAAAAGAATGCTGTAAATTAAAGAATTTCTTGAGCTTAAACACTTATTCATGAGACAGATCAGGCAGATCTCAGGCCAAAGAACAAAAGAGTTAAGAATACGAAGGAGATACTGTTTAGAGTGTAAGTAATATGAAGTTATGGTATTTTAAAAGATGGAAGTATTGGACTTTGGTAAGTAAGAGAGGGCGCATGCCGAGGCTTAAGGTTTGCAGTGTTTTATTGATGGTATTGTCAGTCTCTCCCTCACGTCAAACCTGGCACATGAAAAAATGTGCATGAGCCCCTGAAGATTCCTCTTTCAGACAAGTGCTATCTGAGGCCACTTGCACTACAGCTGCAGCTGCAGCCAGGGCACAAGGGAAGCAGAAGTCAGTCTCCCCCTCGATGGATCACACTGTTAATGAATCACACTCCTCCAAGACCAGCACTGCAGTAAAAACTCAGCCACACACTCACTGAACATCAGCTCCCTCTGCTGTAAATACATTTGTACATATTATTCTACCACCCCAACACCTCCCGAAGCATCAATTTTAGCAATTGCTTGCTGCAAGTGCTACTCTGAAGCACTGTTACTAAGATCAATGGAAAAATACATCCTGAGGAACAGACAGACGGAAAGACGGCATGGATTTTTCTTTTCAGTTCTTGTGGTTATAATAATTGGGTTTCAAATCTTTCTGTATGCTGCAAATATCTATTTCTAGTTTGGCTCAAAACTAGGATAAATTTTATGATCTAATCTAATATTTTACAAACAACTGTAGATTACAGTCTACAGAACAGTCTGCTGGAATAACTACAGTCTTGCCTTTATTAGCCACAATAATCATTTGTGACAGAAAATGTAATGGTGTGGATCCTAAGCTCTGCCAACCATTACCCTCTTAAAGATGTCTTGTCTTCCTGATAAGGTTAAAAATCTGACAAGTCTCAATAGCTGATGATCATCCCCATCCTTACTTAGGGCTGCTGTTTCTTCCAGAGGAGATCAGAGACAATTGTAGCATAGGTTAGTAACACAGTCCCATTAACTGATAAGATTTGCTCAAAAGCATGACTCAAAAGGCCAGAAATTGTTCAGTCCAGACTGCATTCAATTAATAGTTTAAGCCAAAAAACATGAGAGGGTGGGTTATTTCAGAGAAAATGAAATATTTTTGTTTTGAAATTGAACATTTTTTAATATTAGACTAAACAAAAAGTTTAATTTCAGCTTAAATTAGCATATAGGGTTTTACTTGGAATGAAAGTCAATTAAATGATCAAAGTATCAAAATTCGGCCATGAAATCGAGAATGAGAACGGAGCAGAGAGGCTCTAAGACTTGCCCAAAAGTGGACAGGCAGAGCTTCTAGTAACATTTTAATGTAACAGAAAGCACAGACATTGGATCAGAAAGAATCCAGGCAACTGAAGAAGTGATCAATAGTCTGTCCATGAAAATGGCCTCTTTACTGATGACAAAAAAAGGAGTAAGATATTGAAGTAATGGGAGAGATGGAGAGATGAGTACTGAGAATTTGTTTGAATGTTGAAGAATAGAGTCAAGGAAGAAGTTGAAAGCAAGGGAAAGGATGAAAATATGATCAAGAAAGGTCAGCTGAGAGGACAAGGGGGAAAGCTGGAAGCACTGGAAGCACAGGGCTAGCAAATACCACAACATAAGGAACTTGAGAGACAGCCAGAGCTGCCCAGATGGGAGAAGAAAGGGAAGGGAGAAGAGGAAGCCAGGCTGGCAGTGTGCCCTTGCTACAGCATTGCATCTCCTGCTGTATGGAGGATCACAAGCTCATCCTTAGTCCTGGGTCCTCCGGAGTCTCAGAAGACAGAAAATGGGTGCAAAGAGATGAAAAGCAGAAAGCAAGCTGATCAATTTAAAGTTGACTTAGTACCATTCCTTTGATAGGAACTAAATGGCCAAAGCAAATAAAGCTGCTTTGAAACAGTAATTGACAGGACAAAATACACAGCAAGTGCATGAGAGGGACTTTATGAGAAGTACGCCACAACTCATTAATTTATATCACAGTAATAATGTTGCTTTAAAGTTAACACCAGTATTTCAAAGCAGAAGGCCTTCTGGAACTCTAGCAACTAATTACAAACCCTTTACAGCTAATCAGGATCATGGCTTCAAAAGAAATGAAACTGCCTCCACCCAGTGACTCCAGTGGCATTTGATCTACAGTTGGCTTGAAGTTAAAAATTAATTACCCTTCCAACATATTGATTACATGACTATAAACATAAAAGCAAAAGCCCAGAACAATGTACACTGACCCTCTGTTGAAACGGCATGTTTGTTTTCAAAAGGAAGCTAATTAAGACAAGCTCCCTAGAAGAGGACAGCAGTAAAACTCAAACCAACAGTGCCATCTAGTGCCTCAACGTGCTAATGAAGAGCATCATCCAGGATCACGCAGATCATATGTCAGCTATTCCCTGACACTAACTAAAGGTGGCTGGTAAGTGACAATCACACTCAATACGCCTGAAGTCCCAGGTCGTGCTATCAGAGAATACATGACTTCTAGACCCACAAAGCCTAACTTCGTATTTACATTTGTACAATTAATAAAGCTATAAAGATAAATGTTTGATTAGTACTGTTGTTGTGAATTAACTGGCTTCATTACCCTGACAATAATCCTCAGGCTTCTAGATTGTTTCTTTTCCAAAAAAATTACTTGAAACATCTCTTTTTTTTCTTTAGATGGCATTTTTATAATAATATACTGTATAATAGATGAGAATCTCTGTATATCTCTCGTATTTTTTATTAACTATACATATATACATACATACACACATATTATATCAATGGGCAAAAGTAGAAAGTAAGAATAGAAAAAGACCATTTTATTTTCTGTRGTTTATTATCTGTTTAGAACCCGGTAAATACATCTCCTGTGAATGGATATGTACAGATCCAACTCTTATCAGAAAAAAAAAAAAAAGTCATTAACTTTTTTTGTCAATATGTCACTGGAAAAACCTGTAAGACTCGATTCTAAATTATTAATCTAGAACAGTCAGTATCTAAACCATGTGAAGAGTCCTTACAGAAGTAACACTTCCACAGATTTGCTCTCTGATTTTGTTGTCACCCAATTTCATGCTTCATTTAAGATGTACTGTCTCTCTGGGTAACTCAATGTCCCCTACTATTAACAAATGTTGCCTTGCAGGAACACTGAACAAACACTACCTTGGCTTCCTTCTGCCAAAGCTAGATCTAAAGTTCTCACACAGCATCTGGCATTATACTTGGCCCTCTACACTAGCTTAAATACATTCATTGTCTGTCAGCTCTTAATTCACATTGCTTTATTCTACAAAGGGGAGCCTAAAATAAAAGATGTATATCCTGCAACAGGAAAAGAAAGATTAGCATCTTGATGCCGATTGCTTCAGTTTCCTTTCTACTCAGAAGAGTCATATTTCCCTGTGGCTTTTCATACCCATTAGATGGTATCAGTAATCTTTAATCCACAGGAAGTAATGTCAGGCACATCTCAGATGCCATTTGGCACACAGATGTATACACTAAGCACAAAAGTCAAGCAAATATCCTTCAGACTTCGTAGTTTAGTTGGACTGAAACTCCTCTCTACTGCTCATCAGTCAAGCTATTCCATTCACACCCACTAAAACAGCTTCACTACTTGTATTGCTTTCCCTTTTTTTCCCTGTTTTGTTTGGCTAACATAAATTCCCACAAAACAGAAAAAAATATATCAGCGTTGACTTAGATCTGCCTGTTTTAGTCCGTTCCCTTCCACCTTGCAACGAGGACAGAAGCAGGTGACACCACGGGGTCCTCCATCACACTACAAAATACTAACTTTGCCAAGTTAAGAGGGCTGGAATATTTTTTAATGTCAAGGAACAGAACTTACTAGTAGCCTATACAAAGAAAATCTAAGCCTGCAATATAGCCCACAAACAGAGACAASCTGTATTGTACAGAAACTGTAAAGGGCAACCTGTTATAAAGAAAGAAAATGATACGAGATCTGTTTCCTCCTCCTCCCTACCCTCCCATTTTCCCACTCCTTTCCCAGTTCTTTTTCTTTCTCTCCTGAGTAGCAGGAAAAGTCCCAGCAAATGAAGCAGGAACAATGGTGGCAGCAGTAATCTAATGTGACTCAGAGCAAAGAAAAGATTCTGACCAAAGATGTAAGGCCAAACCCAGACACAAGTAAGTAGCAATGAAAGGTAAAAAACCTACAATAAATGAAAAAAAAAACAGGTCTAGCCTTCACCAGCTACACAAGGGAACAGCCAGGAACAGCCAAAAAACCAATCTCCTACTATGGCACAGGTCCCATGAGGAAGTTGGATTCAGTTACAGCACGTCTGTATGCAAGCGCAAGTAAGTTCAGAAACAGCTTTTCATGTCAGCATGTCAGCACGCAGTACATGAAACAGTGGTTCTCATATCTGTCTCACCACCTCCTGCCTATCTTCATTCCTTCCACAGTTTTTCTTATGTTATCAGTCTCAAACCCTGTCACCACCAGCCACAGCTAAATTTTCAAGAAAACTTTGTCTTCTCCTGCATTGCACTTTAAACAAGTGCAATATAGGCTCCCTGCTGCCCTTTTTTTCCTGCTTCCCCGAAAATCACTTTTATGTGAGGACCACAAAATTTTGACAAAGAGTAGTCAGAACAGAGACGCTAGATGTTATTACTTTACATCTTTGGATATCCCACTTCTGTTTGTATCTTGTGTCATCTTATCCTGGTGATCGCAAGAGGGAAAGGACTCATTCTTGTTCGGTATGTCCTGGTCTGACATGAGAATGAAAACAGAAGTTCAAAATCATCTAGTGAGGAAGGAAGTAGAGCACTGTATTTGCACTAACTTTGCATAGATTGTAAAAGCCTGAACTCACCATCCGGAAATAAATTATATGAGGCTTTCTGTCAGACTAATGATCTGTATCAGCCAGGGATATCATTATACCAGCAACAACAGGAGTTAAAAGAGGYGCAGATAAATAGCAAATATTACTCTCTAAAAATTAGAAAACTGGTTAAAGGTCATGTGGAATACGACTGTATTCCCTTTCCAGAATTAAAAGCATTTTCCTTGGTTCCAAATAGTTCATTTAGATATTGAAATTATTTAGTGAATTACAAATTACTACCAAAATACCAGTCCTAGTATATTCCACTCCAAATTAGTTCACATAAAATGCTTATAAAAGGCTAAAAAGAGGGAAATTGTTGTATTTTTTGTCAGAGCGGGTGTGATGTTTACTCCTATATGTGTTTTCTGAGTAGGGAGAAATGAAAGCAGTATAATTTGACATTTAATCTTTGTGTTACTTTTGTTCTGAGGTGTCCTTCTTAACCAAAAAATTATCTYTTGGGAGCTTTATGACCGGATGGATTTCCCCTGGGTTTGCATTAGACTACCCCCAACTGTCTTTCATTCCAGTTAAGAGTCAGGGAGAATTTAACTAACTATCCCTACWCTCCAATTTACTGCAATAAGAAAAATATAATTGTTCTCTTAACATAAACTCCTCAGGAAAAGATAGAATTACTACTCTATTGGAAATCCAATTCCCAGAAGGATAATCAATAACAGAAATACCTTTGGGGATTTTTCTCTCTTGTAAATCACTGAATAAAGAATTCCCATTACAAAGCCTATAAAGCAGATCACAGTAGAGTACAGAACAAGCATGAAATACAACTATGGGTAATTCCTGCAGTCAGTTTTGTAATGCTTGTGATATTAGTTTTACTCTTTGCAGCAGACCTCTGTACCATTACATAGCTAAATTCAATGAAAAACTAATGCTTCAAAATAAGAAAAAAAGCAAATGAGTGTTAGCTTGAGATGATGAATAGACATATAAAATGTGGCATTCCCAGCTRTAACACATGCGTTTGCATGTAGCCTCCTCCATTGATTTCTAATCACTCAGTCTTACCTGAAGTGGCCTATGGGCATCATCAACTCCAAAATCCACCCAAGTGAAAACCTTGCTCTCTTCTAGTCAGAGAAAGACCTTCTACTAATTCCCAGAAAGAAAACTGAGAACAAAGCAATTACTATAGTCACATATTGGTAAAGGAGAACAGTAAGGTAAATTCCTCACTTTATTTTACACATTAGCTGTTTTCACTGCTTCCCTGTGTAGAGATAAGGAAGAACAGATCTCTCAGGTAAGCAGATCTCGTAAGGCCACAGATGAGTTCTGTGGCATACAGGATATTGTAGGCCACTTACACCATTTTCTGTGTCAGTCTTCTGTAAAACACTGCGGAGAAAAACATTTTTAACAGAATAATATGATTTTATCAATACACAGAAGGGCAACTCCTTTCAAGGAGTCTTTGGGGKTTTTTTTAGCTAACTGAGGTAACCAGTGAGATACTGCTACGAGTTGCTTGTTTGAAGACAAGTGATTCTACTGTAATGGTATAAGAGAACAAACTCTTCTCATGGCAGGCATATCTCAGCTACTAAATATTTCTATCAAACTCATATTAAATACTCTTTGCTAACTAGATGAGATGAACTACAGATCTTCATTTGATGATCTGCCTTTCCCTAGTATGGGAATTATGAAAGTGTGTAGATACCACAGAGGTAACAGCTACATAAAATCTCAGAGAGAGATAAAAAATCTTCTGTTTTTCAAAATGTGTTTTCATACAAGGCTCAATCTTACAGTCTTTCAGAAAAATTAAATCCTGTTTATTGGAAAGCTTATCCTGAAACAAAGAAAATGAAGCTGGGCTGATTTGAGTTGCTGAGTTTCCTCCTCAGATTGACCTTCTACCTCGAGAGCTCCATGCCAACTTTGGAATCCTCACTGGAACCTACTCCAATCCCAGTTCAGGTGAGATATGTTTTCATTATCAGAAGAACTGCATAATTTTTAAAGTAAAACAGAATTAGAGCTTCTAAGATATTAAAACAGCAGAGTTAACCTATGAAAATGAAATACACAGAATCCCATTCCATCTTATTAATCAAAACCTTTTTACTTTTCTTCTAATACATGAAAATACTATAGTAAGCAGAAATCTCCAGAAGTTTCATACACTTCCCTTTCCAACTTACTTTCTGTGCAAGTCCAGTCAGTCAGTTACACACTCTTATGCCAGTGAGCTGTTGAATAGTTAGTCAAGCAGCAAACACTCATCTGGTGAAGCTGCTKAATTTGAGTGCACGTTTCCTGCATTTTCTGCTATCAGTTCACTCAGACATTGATCAGTTGGACTGATGATAGTATTATTCCTGTTCATCGAGTATAAGTGCAGGCCTCATCCTATTTGCACACACATTTATATATAATGCAGTGTCTAGAAGACATAAGAGAATATGACCATTAGTTTCAAAATATTAGCACTGTTACTGAGTCAGAAAAGTTCTTGTTCACCTATTAAGTTATTAATGTTTGCCTATTAAGTTATTAAAGGGTTTATTTATTTTCAAATAAATAATGTCCTTGTCTCTGCAACTTCAGGAGTCCTGCCTTAAAGAGACCATTTGTCACAAATGGTTGAATACTGCTACTTATCAGGAGCATAGGAGCATAAAAACATCTCAAACTGAGTGAGTCAGAATCACAGGTCACTTCTGAAACTGCAAACAGAGTTTCTAAAGAAGTCTAAAGTCATGTTCCTGCATTAACATTTTGGACATTGTCCTGATTTTCAGATATATTTAGCATTCAGCACTTTTACTGAGGTCAGAAGCAAGTATACTTAGGTACTACTGCTGGACATCATTCAGAGGCCAAAATATCACAAATAATTTTACGTTCCTTTATTTCAAAATCCTTTGCTCCTTTTTCTGCTGTCTCTTGTAACATGCAGTGCTTAAAAATCAGAAGTTCAGAACCGTACCGTTGTTATGCAGCATTAGGTAACACTGCTTCTGAAGCATGTGTGCCTACACAGACTCAGAAATTCCCAGCCTTTCAGTCACATCTGCTTGCATGGTTTACATTTATTGAGATTTTATCTTCATAGGAAATTCAGTTCTATAGAGAGTAAAAGAAAAAGGAATTTGGACTCCTCCAGTGAATCTCAACTTCATTATACAAATCAGCACATTTGCCATTTCCTGTCGAAAAATAAAATAGCCAAACAATGTTCCCTTTAAAATGAAAGTCAATAAATTCAGCTAGAAACCTACACTTTCCTTTTCAAAAAAGAGTAACTAAAAATATAAACAGGAACCAGGCTCAGTGAGAGGGACAGAAAGGAATTTTTGTTTTTTTCCCACAGAGCTTTTTGAAATCAGGTGGCTGTTCTATTATTCTTCTAAAAAAAATAATGGCTGGGGAGAGCGGTGTTCCAGCTCCTTTGCTTTCCTTGGTTTTACTTCCTATCTCCTAGCACCACTTCTGTTTGATGGTCTTCCCTTCTCTTCCCAACCTATCCTGGCACAGGTAAAAGGCAAATGAATGTCCTACAGCAAAGAAGAGCTAGATTGATTTAGGTTAGACATCTCAGAGCTGTCTTAAGTCACCAGTTACCTTAAAGCCCTCTTCAGCCATTATGGGGTGCAGAACCATCATACTTCGATCATCCCACCTCACAACCTCCAGCCAGTTCTGTCTCTTTGCTAACACTAATCCTGCTCAACTGCTGTATTACCGATGGCTACTTATATAGCATTCCTGATGCCAGAGTAGGAGCTGCAATGGAAATATACAGAAATACAGCCCACTTGGTATGAAAGCCTTCAGGGATAAGTATGTAACTTTTCTCCTTCAGCATGAGTTTCCCACTGAGCACAGAGTGATGATGAGCTAGAACTGAAGTCATCTCTCTTCCACCAGCCTTGTAACTGCAGCTCTCCTTTGTGCATTTCCTTTAGCCCTGATCCCCTCYCCTTGGTCCACCACCTTCTGCCCTTCTTTGACCTTAAGCACTGAAAGGGATTTGCTGTCATAACACAGACACCAAATATTTATATGGCTAGTTCTGAACTAACCACTTTATTGCAGTGAGCGAATAATCTCACCCTAAAACAGACATGGAAACTAGGTCAGATCAATCTCACCCTTGGAGTGCTTATTTCTCCTTGTTGTTACAACAGGAGCTGTGGATGATCAGCTCAGTCCCAGATTTTTAAAAGTTAAGCATCTAAAATACTCCCAAATAATCCTAACTTAAATACTTTGTTAAACCACAGACCTGTGAACTGACCCAGGTCTTTCCTGCTTCATTAACGCCCATTAAAACCTTACTAATTTTCCCTGATGCTTTTTCTTCACTCCCATTGAATGGTCAGATCCCCYTTTCCACACCACCCTTACTGAATTAAGATCTCCTTTCACTCTAACTGTACTCTTCTCTTTGTCTCCCTCACGGATCAGTTTCCTTTCTCACTTGAGTTTCTCTCCATTAGCTGAACAGAAAAAGCTGCAAAATGATTAACAGAAGAATCATGCCATAAAAAGCCAGAAGGAATTGCTTTAGGATCTTCTTTGCTTTTTCTGCAATACAGGCCACAAGACTGCTCTCAATTCCTTGCTGACCTACAGAAAACATCTTTTAGAAAAACAATCAATCTTTATTCTAAAATTACTAGTCCCAGTGCTGACTTGTTAAGATGYTCCAGTAATTAATTATCCGACAATTAAAATGTAAGCTTCTTTGTACTCTGAGTTTGTCCTGTTTCAACTTCCARTTACAGATCTTGGTATACTCTAGACTGTCAATATCCAAACAGTCTATTAAGAACTTTCTGATTTCCCAAYAAATATTCATAAACCCTTAAGTTTTTTGTTGCTAAACTAACCAGATTGAGTTGCTAACATTTTCCAGTCTTTGATTATTCTTTGAACCCTTTGCACTTTATCAATGTTCTTCTTGAAACTCTATGCCTGCACATACAGATAATCTGTGTATCTTTGGAAAACAGGCTGTAAAATAGATATGCTAATGCTCTGCTTTTCAAAGCATTGTCATAGTACATGGCTGTGGTATCATTTATTAAAAAACACTTATCACTAGCACAGACAAATCTTTAAGCTGGCAAGCTTTTCCACAGACAATGTAAACCTTTCTAGAAGAAAACTTTTTAACTGTCCTGCTATTTTTCCTGAAAATTTTCATGATGTAATTTATATCCCTAAAACTTATCAGTACCGGCCATCCATCAAGCACTGCTAACTTGAAGATACTTATAGAATATGCTTTTACTACACTGCTGTTCTTTATATTGCATCCTAACTAAATAAATTAGCACTGAGATAAGTTATTTTGTAATGAGATATGTTTTATGAGCAGCCCTCATCTCTTTGCTTGATAAATAAGATTTGGCAGTACCACATTTCTACATTTTAGAAGGAAATCGGGATTCATCAGAGAATTTTGGATTAAGTGATTTTTCAAGTCTCACAACCTTATCAAACAACTCAAAAATCTCAAAGGGCAGGTGAAGAAAATAAATTGGCAGGTAGAGACAATGTTTCACTTTAAAAGCTAACATTAYAGCATTTAGGTAGTTGATATATTAAGATAACAAAGATAAACAAGTTAGGAGAAACTTACCAACATAAACCCCATATGCAAGGACTACAAGCTTTAGAATCAATAGAAAATGAATTTTTTTTAGCACCTGTAAAAATCTGTACATCATTTGGATCATATAGCCACCACTCYTTTCAAAAAATAGTTTGGGACTAACTAGAACCAAAAGTAAATAATCCAGTATGCAGCATTTCATTCTTATCTTCTTGTTGCCTTCAGCTCTCTGCAGATGCTGCTGCCAGGATTGCCTGCTCAGTCTGCCCTCAAAGGTCTGCAGCCTCTTTATCTCTCCTGATACAGCCAACAAGACATAGGTGTATGTGCTTCCTTGGTTGCTTTCCTCAAAGATGCTCAACATTTGCTCTCTTTCATACCACTTTTGTGCATTCCCATCCCAGACTAGCAATTTTGTCTCATAAACTTATTCTTGCTTCTTGAATGAGTATATCTGCTTCCATTACCCTTGGTTTATAGGAGAACTAAATCTTGTTGCAATCAGTGAAGTAAACTAATAGATTTATTTAAGATAAATCTAAGAAAAAAARGATCTCCAATTCCTAAAACATGGGTACATGTCAAAAGAGAGGCAAATGTAAGACAGTGAAATGGAATTATATAAGGCAAGAGATACTGCTGACTATTCTTGGAGGGGGTGGGGTGGAAAAAGAAGCTGAGGAAACTCCCAGGAATAGAAACAGAGTAGGAAGCTCCAGAACAAGTCTGAACAGGCTCTGAATGCAACCCTAAGAGAAACAGAAAAAGAGCTTCTAGGGTAAATGTGACAACATTAGCCCCTAGAATTAACAAAAAAAAAAAAAAATCCACCCTGAATATCAAAGTCAATCATCTGAATAGCTATAACAGGCATAGTCTCCATTAAAAACAYAGAATATGATTTAAAATTAGTAAAACTGTTGTAAAAATATTATTGCYGTAAAAATATTATTGTTGTAAAACACACAGAATGTTGTGACTATCTTAAAAATGTCATAGTCAGTGGGAAGACCATGAACTTGCTGAGCAAAGAACACAACAGGACAGTAAAGTGTAAGATATCAACAGGAATGYGCCCCCCACAGAAGGTGAATGGCTACTTAGTCATTCAGTTGACTCTGTCTGCTGAGGCCTATAAAAATCCTAAGTCACATCTAAGGAGGAAGCTCAGCCTCAGGTTTGCTCTAAAGCTGCAGTTTATTACAGTTTTTTCTTGTTCTAGTTTTGTTTCCAACACTATTGTAAGGATTTAACATTCATTTTTTCTAAAATAAACCCATTTGCTTTCACTGTTAAGCTTCTGAACTGCAAGATTTGCAAATATCAGATACTTTATTTCCCCAAAATAACAGATCAAAATTGGCAGATAAYCTCCAGGGCCTGAGTATCTGAGACACACTTGGGAATTTCAGCAATTAGAGCGTGCCTCCCAACAACCTGCAGGAATCTCAGGATTTGTATCACAAGGTGCCAGGATCTAGAGAGAMACTTCTCACAGTAAGGAACAAGGAGTATGGACACAGCTTTCCAGTTCATTCTGGGTACGCCAGAATCACTGCCTGGACACACTCTGAGAGGCTTAGAGCTTGTCTTGATTCCACCTTTGTCCTAGGAAACAGAGCTTAGTACATCCTCTGGATTAAAAAAGCCCATGCTAAAGTTACTTGACTTCCTCAATTTGTCCTCTGAACAGATGCAACGGGTATCGGATGTTAATTGCTTGTCTTGAATCAGAAGAATGAAAACGTGATTTCATTCTTCTGCAGTTTATCTCAACTTTGGGGGCTAGTGCAAAAGCACACAGGCAGTGTGCTGCCTTAACCTGCCCTGTCCAACTGACTCCTTGCCAATCTTTAGGATCCCTTTAGCACAGAAACTACATTTCTCCCAAACCATTTTCACAGCTCTGCAGGGAGGCCTCACAGGAAGGCTTGTTGTGCTCTTCCTCCCATTCTAATCAAGGATCAAGGTACCAGACTGGCAGATCTATCATGTTTGCTTAGATCAATTAGAACTCAAACAGAAGTCTCTTTCAAATCGGCTTGTTTTTCTCTCTTTTTATCAGTTGAACACACACTGCTCATCAGATAGGTTTGGTAGTCCACAGTGAGCTTCATGTAGTGTGACTAGACATCTACTAAGACATGAGATAGCCAGTTAACAAAAGTGGGGATGTTCTACAGTAGTGTATGTGATTGTAGTGCAAGTGAACCTTTGATCATTGTGTATAGACACTGGCATATGAAAAAGATAGCTGATGTTGGTGAACTTTATAGCAAAAAGAAGATCCACTGTATGGAAGTTAGCCATTTTCAATTCAAAGCAATAAAGGGGTATGACTTCACATGAGATGCAGACATATTCCAAGCTAACTCAGGTATCACTGCTTTATCCTGCAGTTACTGAAAAGAAATCATTTCCTAAATCACCTCTTAATCTTTTCCTCAATAATCTCCTTAATTTGATCTCCTTAAGCCTGACATCCTGAAATTTGTTGTGTATTCTCAGGATCATTTTTGGCCTTCTGTTAAATTTGCTCTAAAATTTCCACATTCCTTCTGAAAAGACGCACCAGCACTCCACAAGAACACTCAGTCATAAAGCAAAAGCACTACTTACTCCTGCTAAATTACTCATTTCCCATTAAGTCCTAAAGTCACATTAAAGCACCCAGCAAAATGCCACATTGAAGATTCCCTTTAATTTCTATAATGACTACACAGTTCTTCTCTGAGTCACTCACATCATCACAGTGATTGCAACAAATTTCAAGAAAAGACTCTGTGCAAACATTGTATATCCAATAGCCAGATATTTCGTCTTAGCAGAAAACTATTCGTGTTTGTATGAGAAGATCTACCTTCTTGAATGAGGCTCTTTATACATTTTAAACATAGCAATTTCCTTGGTATATCCTAGTAACTGGCAAATCTCTATGTCTGTTAAAAATTAAATGAGTGTTTCATGAGCTCCTCAGCTATTTGCTCTAAGACTCCTGGGGGGATGTTATCAATTCCTGTTGTTTGAAATTGTTCATTTCAACAGATGTTGCTCAACACTTCCCCCCTGCTACAGACCATTAATTTTTATTGAGTCTGAATAACATTATATGGTATGTTCCAAACCAAACTACCCATAGAGCATGCCTTTTCTGTACTACTCTTTAGCATTTTGCATCYAGCAGTGGCCTTATCAAACACAAGATTTGCTTGCCCTTTATTTTGTTCCTAACATGTTCCTAGCATGTCCATTGTCTTTATTCTCAGTAGCTACAGATATTTTACATATCTTTTCAACTTTCCAGAATATGCCACATTGTCCAATTTGTATATTCATTGTTTTTTACTTTTACATCTTTTGTTTATATATTGATTTATGGTGTCATCATAATTTCCACATATCTTCCACATATCCACAATGACTTTTTGTCCAGTATACCTTTCTTTCATTTCCATGCAATGATCACTTTAAGGTAACTAGAGTGATAGCCTCAAAAAAATTTAGCCTCCCCAGATTTGGGGAATATTTTGCTATACTGCATGTGACTACATCAATCATTGTGTATGGATACTCATGCAAAAAGAACACATGATGTGGATGAACACAACAAGATCTGCTGGGTGCATGTGACTACATCAAGCATTGTTAATGGATATTCATGCACGAAAAACAAATGATGTGGACAGATTTTATAGCACAAAAGATCTGTCAGCTAGAATTTGGCTACATTCATACCACTAATCATGATCTATTCAGATGTATCTTGGTTTCTGAATTTTCAAGTCAATGTTCAACTCTTCTTTGTTCACCTTGAAATACACGATGCTTGACATTAAGAAACTAGTGTTTCATAAATATTAACAAAGAGTTATCACCAACATATAATCCTTCCACCGTACTTCCTTCAGTCTGAAGTAACAAAAGCAATGTTTTTCTTCTTTCGTATTAGAAATATGCATTTAAGAAGTTCATCTTATTCTCTAAGATAGGGTGGTCTACAGCAGACCATCTTTCATTTAATGAATTAGGACTGTAATCTCTAAATAATTAAGATCCTATTCTTCTGAAATRTCTCTGATTGCTAAAGGCCACTCCAGAATAATGTACTAACTCCATTTACCCCTTCTGTCCTTAGGAACAAGGTCTGAACCAYCAATTTCAATATCCCAGGCACAAGACTCTATCAACTAACTTCGTTACACTGATCATATTATAACTTTTCTCAAGCTCCAAATTGTCTTGTGCATTTTGCATTGCTGTCATTAATGCACAGTAAACTGCACCATATCCTTYACAAATAATTTAACGTTTGGGTACATTTCATAATGCTTTGGAGTTGCCATATATTAGCATGTGGTATCAGGATATCCCTGGCATTAGTCTTTTTACTCTCCCAGCTGCCCTTGCCAGCTTATCATCCAAGAAACTGGTACCCCTACTAGTGACATGAAGACTATAGGCACCCAGTTCTATTCAGAGTTTATCCCACTGTTCCATAAAATGCAAACACCCTATTTGGCTAAGACAAATGAATACTTCCTACATACTTTCTACTTTCGATCAAGGAACAGGAAGGAGTTCTTGAAAAGACCAGCTGACTGCTTTCCTCCTTCAGTTTCCATTTTAGGCCTCTAAAAATTTTCAGCTTCTATACAATGGAGTCTGATGCCAGTCTCACTGCTGCCAGAATGGWTCATTATTAAAACAGCTTCTCCTGCTTATCTGTTTTTCCAGTCTGACCTTGTGTCTGCTCCTGGAAGAAAACAAGACTTCCCRCTGCCTATTAGCCCCCCGAAGAACAGTTTGACAACCCTAGTTAGGAGAGAGTCACTGAGGAGGACCATGTTCTGAGCAATACTGCAGCCTGAGGAAACACTCCCCAGAAGTACCAGTATACATTTGCCTTGCTCTTTCACCATTCCCTGGGCATCTGCCATAGGTCACACTGTTGGAAAAGGTTATCGAATTTCACTGGTCCAAAATCCATGGTCTGTAACACAAATGTTCTTTCCTTTGTTAATGCTTTTCTCTAAWCATCATTCTACTACCTCTTCTTTCAGCTGGTTCTTAAAAGCCATCATCTTCAAATATGCCTCTGTGCATGTGCAGTTCCACACAGCCAGGAGATATTTTTCAAGTTCATTTTGGTGGTAAGAAATTTCCAGCCTATTTAATGTTGTTTCCTCTGGTTAACTACATTCATTTTCTTTGCCCAATGAAAGAGTTACCACTATTTTATACAGTCTATTTTACCTTTCTTTGTGTGGGCACTGAACTGAACTTTCTGAAGTTTCTTCCAGCRCACTTCATGGGACTCCAAAATATTCTGCTGTTTGAAACTTGCCCCCACCCAGACTCTCAGCTTTGCTCTCCCCTGCGCTAGGACAGGGAACCCGCAGTAGGCCCGCTGCTGAGCGGATGTGTGAGACCTGGTAGTGCTGCGTTCCGTCCGCCCACGCAGATTTCCAGTGGGCTCATTTAAATGACTCACTTCACGGCTCGGACGAAGCCAGCAGAGGTGGCGCGGCCGCAGGGCACGCCGCGCTTCACGGGCCGACGCTCRGGCGGGCACGGCGCGGCCCCCCTCACCCAGCGCCCGACACGGCGTAGTTTCAGCCCGGGCTGCGCCGACAGCGCAGCAGCGAGCCCGGGCGCCCCGCGCCAACCCGCCGCCCGCCTCAGCGCCGCTTCCCGCGGGCGACCCAGCGCCGCGACCCCGCGCAGGGCCGGCGGCGGCGCCTCCACTCCCACGGCCGCATCTGCCGCCCCTTCCCGCCTCCCCCCCCAGCAGCGCCCGCGCATGCGCAGCGGTGCCGCCTCCCCCGCAGCCGGCGCGGGGGGAGGGAGGCGGGGCCCCGCCCTTCCTGCCTGGGAGGGAGGAGACGGGGGCGGCGGCCGGAGCGGCGCTGTGGGAGCCGGACGGGAAGATGGCGGACTTGGAGGAGCAGCTCTCCGATGAGGAGAAGGTAGGCGCGGGCGGGCGGGATGCTGCTGCGCCGTCGCCGAGCCGGGGTGCTCTCTGGTCCCCCCGCGCCGCGAGGCGGTGGGGCGAGCCCGGCCCTCGCCGTTTGGGGCCGCCGGTGGCCGCGGCGTTCGGTATTTTTAGCTTTGCCTGCGCCCGGGCCTGTCAGTCAGGGGGGCGGGCGGAGGGTCGGCGGGGGCAGGGCCGCGCCGCGCCGCGCCGGGCATCATCCCCCGCCGCTCCTTGTAGGGTGCGAGCTCGGCGGGCTTGAGCCGGGCCCGGCGGGGGCGGCACCCGCTGCGCGGCGGAGGCGGCGGCCGGCCGCGAGGGGAGGGTGACGGGCGGGAGGGAGGGTGAGCGGGGACCGCAGCGAGAGCGGGGGGAAAGCCGCGCCGGGAGCGGCGCCTGCCGCTTCCCCCAGCCCCGCCGCCCCTTCCCCGGCGCCGTGCCGGGGCCCGCTTGCTGCTCTGCCCGCAGCCGGGTTGCGCCCCGGCGCCRGGGCAGGCCCGCTCCGGGTGTCGTCGCCCCCTGCGCACCTCCCGCGGTCTCCGAGAGGAGCTGGAATACAGGAGACTTGGGAGAGGAGGAAGGGGGTGGGRATGGGCAAGGCTCCTCTACTTCCTCTTAAGAGAGGCAGCAGTTGGGGAAGTCTGAGGTCAGGGAGCAGGCGGTTTGTATTAACGAGCTGCGCGCAGCCTCTGCTTGTGGCAATTGGAAACTTCTTTAAGTTTAAGACAGATCTTCCTGAAAATCTCTCAGAGCAGGGTGTCTTGGAAGACCCCCAATTATCAGTGCTCCGTATCTTCTGTTGGACCCAGGCTCATGGCAGCTGGCTGCTCCAGAGCGAGGGTGTGGTAGTTTGTGTAGATGATGGTGCACTGCCCATGTCTTTATGTAATGCACAGYGTCAGTCATCTCTGATAAAAACATAGATTTCTTTGGCCATAGAAGCCAAAGAAAGAAGCCGTAGAAGCTGCTGAGATGATTGAAATGTGGGAGACATCAACTTCTCTGAAGTTAGAAGAAAGATGTTTGAAATGTCTGATTGGCAGGTTTTCTGCGTGTTTGAGGTTAACAGGGCCAAGTTTCAGAACAGAAGATGCACTGATGTGTTAACACACATAGCACCAGGATCTCACTATCTCTTCCTGGCAAGAGGCTTTAAAACTCTGTATCCTGCTCTACCTAATTCACATTCAAATACCGCCTTCCTGTTGGTATGAGAAGTTATGTAACCAAGATTATATATATGTGTGTGATAGTCTCTTATTTTGTCCTGTAAGAACAACAAAATAACTAATCCACTGTGTTGTAGATGGAGGTTATGCTTGAAAAAACTTTGACTAGAAGTTATTTGTGGTGCTGTAAGATAGAGCAACAGTTTTATTTTTGCSTCTGTATAAGCTGAGAAGTATTACCCATGCTTCTGTGACTGATATGGTTAAGTACTGGAGTTTCTTCTGTCCATTAATTCCAGTTTCTCTTTTCTTGCAAAATGAGTGCATACGTTCAAGAGTCTTTCTGCCTCAGCGTAAGCAAATGGAATCTGTGCTTTTCCTTGTAGGGTGTTTCAAGATTGGCAAAAGAGATCTTTTTGTCTCCTATGTATTCTTCTAAGTGGGATCTTTCCTACCGCTTGGTCCAGGATTAGCTCAGTGTTTTTGTTGCCTCATCTTAAAAGAGCAGAGGTGCAGTGCTTTCATACCTGTTTTAAAGTTTTAGCAACTCAGAGGCTTTGTGTTTTTCTTTTTTTTTCCCCCCTTGATCCTGTCAAATGCAACTTTCCTGCTTTTTGTTCTTTTTCTTTCCCTTTTTTCAGTAACACTGTTAATTCCTCTGTCCACTTCAGTCACATATAAGATTGATTGTTCTACATGATTGGAATTTTCCAAGCCTGGCAATCTATTTTATTGGCTAACGAAACAAAGATGGGTAATGCTGCAAACTTTTGCAAAAGCAGGCAAATGTCCATGCAGATCTTGTGATACATAAAGATTTTCAGTTTCCACGAATGAGGTATTTGCCTTAACTTGAATTAATCTGAACGTTTAACATGCTCTAGGTGACCYTGCTGAGCGCAGAGATTGGACTAGATGATCTCCAGAGGTCCCTTCCAACCTTACTGATTCTATGATTTTAGATGTATCAGATTTAATATATTTATCCATTCTAAAACAAGGGTTCACTGTGTACTGCAGCTCCTACCCAATGTTCAGAAAGTCTAGGGTCCCCAAAGTGTTGTGGACTTGTTTGTTACACATCATCACTAAACTTATTTTGGATAGCCTTTTATTAATCTATTTGAAGGCGCTGGTATCCTGAAGATGTCTGTGGGTGGCTTTGTTTGTTTGCTTTTTTAAAACAGCAGAAGGCTATACCACTTAAAATCTTTAATCATTTTATGATAGGATCAAACTGAAATCCAAATGATTGTGCACTGTAAGTGGATTAAATAGACAAATACTCAGTCTACAGTAAAACTTTTTTTTTTCCCTGAAAGTTACCATAATCTTAAGTGGACAGATTTGCCATCTACTAAGCTATTAAACAACCACTACATAAGGAAAGAAATTTGGAAGAGCATGTTATTACTTCATGTCTTAGAGATCTTGAATGAATTTTCTTCAGTTTGTCTAATTTCTTATGTCTTAATTGACTCTTGTTATGGATGATACAACAAATGTTTTTGAAATTAGAACTCATCTTGCTTCATACGTGTTCAGTCAGTCACTTTTACTGAGCTAAAAATGTCTGCTGGATGGCTTTTGAAAAGCAYGCTCTTCTCACCCATCCAGGTAGGGCTATAATGTAAATTTAGGAGTAGAGGTAGATAGACAAATGCTCATTCTTCAGCAGGAACAAATCACCCTGTTCCTCTCTACCCTTGTCTCCTGATGATATGAAACAGACTAATTTTGAGTCTGACTTAGCTGATTTTGGTAGTATAGGTGGTTTTAATAGACACTTAAYACAGGTCAAAACTGCTGAAATTTGGAAAGGGAAGAAGGTGAATAAAAATACTAGAACTTCTCCTGTGCCAGACTCATAAATAAGACATCAGGTGATCTAGTCACAGCACAAATTCTGAAAGGTCCCAGATTCATGTTTTCCTTAGTGTATAGTCAGTAGTTTTAAGTGCTGTAACAGTAGTAGTTCATCTTGCAGGAGCTATAACTCCWTGTTGCTATATAATAGTTAGTTCTGGATGATAGTGTTTTAGTATCAGTTCTATCATAATTCAGGTTTAAAACCTACTGGTGTTGGCATAATTAAGAATACAAAAAAAGGAGCATGAATTGGAATAGTGAAATAAACTGGCAAAAGAGTACTATGGTTCAGATAAAGAAGTTCTAAAAGCAAGGAGTGAGAAGAGACAGTGTCCAAAATGAATATAATTTTAATGTGTGAGACTAGTGTAACTTCTTTCTAACCCAGTTTTGTTCTTTAGGTTCAAGCTCAGCATAAGAATTTGAAATTTTACTCATCTTTCTAGGTAGTGAGAATAAAGTTGAAAAAGCTTATTTTTTAAATAAACCTAACTGAAATTAAAATTCTGAAGAAATATTTCTGGTAAATAAAACATGTAAGATTTGTGTACAGCAGAAGATTTGAAGTTGAGCCATTGCCAGTCAAGGTTACTGGCTTCAGAACTAGAGATCTTCAGTGCTAAAACCAGTGTCTGTGAAACGCAATGTTTTGTAGCTGTTTTATTCACTTAGGTCACTGAAAGTTCAGATGCTTTTAGATAGTTGGTTTAAAAAAAAACTTTATTTTTTTCACCATTTATAAATAAAAATGAGGTGTGAGAGGTGGAAATCTTGAAGGCCTGACGTTTTAAGGGATACAGCAATGGAAAATCATTGGTTCTGTTCTCTTCCTGTGGCAAATGCATCCTCTCTTAACAAGTCTTGAATGCAAAATCTGTGTATTTATCTAGCGTACTTAAAGTAGTTTGGTTAAAGCTTAGTATCTTTTTTTTTTTAAATGTGCTTTGTAGAGAGCAGTATTTGTGGGAGTTATATAGCTGTGTTGATATCAAGACAAAGTCTGAGAATATCAGGATACCTTCCGTTTAGGAGAGGAAAGGAGAGAATATAGTAGGAAAGATAACACATCTTCTCCTTCCCCTCATGCAAAATAGTTTTCACATTCTTTAAAAAGCTCAACATGTAAATATGGGAACATGATTTGAAAAAGGAACCACAACTCCCTCAGTAAGGTTATGTCTCAGTAGTTCGMGTTGTTTTAGGGAAGAATTTTGACTCAGGCAGAGCTTAACAATAGGTCAGCTTGCTGTAATCATACCAAAATTTCTCTTCTGATGAGGAAATAGGGTCTCATTTGCAAAAATGAATCAGCATTGTTTCCAAGTATTTCTTGTGCTATTATGTAACTTTATGACTTAGATTTTTAGATTTGAACCCCTAGTTTAAGTAATAAAGGTCTTGCATCAGCAAACTACACTTTGCAGTGTAGTTTTGTCAGATTGTTCAGAGAAATCTGATGTCTTCTGTGAATCCTTTGAGGTGAAACAGTCTGTGCCAGTAAAATGCATTCTTTTTCATATGTTACTTTTTCTTTTCAAACGTTAATACGCTGGCAGTAGAACACATTTTGCAGGTACAAACCACATTTCCAGTGAGGGCGATGCTGATTCAGTTGTTTCTTTAATGCTAACATAAACCTTTCTCCTAAAACTGCTTTAGAGGCATTAGCAGACTTGTGTTGACAAAATTTGTTATTTGCTTAATGCAGGATATAATAAATACGTTCTATCTGTATGTTCTGAACAATTAATTTTTGAAAGGATCTGGAATTCTAATTTCTGGAAGTATCCTGGATGAGATGTGGAGAGTATAGATGATCAGGAACAGAATATCCTAGAGTGTGAGCAGGATTTGAAAAATCTCTTCTGGATATAATTGCAGTGTAATTTGTAACTTAATATTAAGTTTTGCAAGTGCTCGTAATGTATTTCAGTCTTTTTGTAGTTCATTAATATATACTTTAGATAAAGATGTAACTTCGCTAATGTGTCTAGTAGGAGCGCCTTGTGAACCCTCCAGGTCTTGTTATACTTGCATTYAGAATGGAATTGGAAATACTGTAGCAAGTTAAGGTAATAGGTTGAAAATTCTTTAATACTTAAGTGTAAAATAACTTAGTTAATGTTTGAACATATCTTCTGTTTAATTACCCCATTTTCATAGCTGTGTTATTGTCAAAGTTAATGCTCTTCCATGAGTAAAACGTAACAGAAGTTGAATGAAGGGAGTTGTTTTTACAAATGGGAGGTTAGGCTTAATGGCTGGGCTTTAAATTTGGCTAACACTTTGAGTCAATTATTTAATAAGGATGAGGAAGTTGGGAGCACTTTCCAGACTGATATAGAATTCAGTCTTAGTATAGCAGTCTTCCCAAGATTTTTATCTACCTAACTGAGGTATGATAGTGTTTTGACTTGGGTTGGAGATAAAGTAATTTAAGACATGCACAAATATGCTTGAGATAGAAGGATAGAACAGAAATCTTAATCATTTTGTCTGCTGGAAAATGACAAAGTAGTGGCTGAAAAATTGGTCATATATTGTATATATGACTGCAAATAGCTTAGTGTATTTGTAGAATCATATGGGCTGGAAGAGACCTCGAAGGTGATCCAGCTGCTACCTGTTCAAAGCAGACCAGCTTAGATCAGGTTGCTTAGGGACCTACMCTTTGAGTTTTGAATATCTCCAAGGATCGGGATCCCACAACTACTCCAAGAAACCTATTCCAATGTTTGATTAACCTCATGGCCAAAATCTTTCCTAATATTTAATTGAAACTTCTCTTGTTACAGCTTGTGTCCATTTCTTCTTGTTCTATCACTGTGCACKTTATTTTTTGACCAGTTTTTTAAAAAAATCATCTGCAGCTTGAAGATGAGTACAAGTGAAACCTTATATTCCAGATTTAATACAGTGAGTGATTTCTAAAACTGCAGTTGACGTTTTCTTTTGTAACAAGCAGTCTGGAGAAAGTAGATATTTATTTGTGCATTATAACTTGTAACTACATCATAAAGTGTTTATAAAACAGCATCACCTAAGCACTATCAGAGGTCCTGTTCTTGTTGTCTTTGTGCTTGCAGAACTCCTGTGAAAGATTGCTACTCAGGAAACCTCATAATTTTAAATAAGATAAACAAAATGAACCAAGAATGGAGAATAGAACAGATCGTTGGCAAATAGAGCAATAGAATCAGAAACAGTGTATGTGACATAGGAGATAAGGTTCCATTGCCCTCCAGAAGATTCATTGGCCTGTAGTTCTGCTGTGAAATACCATCTTCGGTCGATTTTAATGTTGGCAGCTAAAGAGGAATAAGGATAGGAAATCATCCTGCATTGTTTAGCAAAGCAATGTATTTTTCCTCTGATAGCTCTATGTAATACTGAGTTCCAGTATTATGTCCTGAAAAATCCAACTTCTGAAAATGAGGTATAAAAAATGTAAACTGATTAAGAAGAAATGAGAACAAATTTTTTTCACCATATGAGAATTATTTTACACTTGATCAACAATCTTCTGGATTAGGAAGCGTTTTAAATATTTTGCTCTTAATTTGATAACAGGTATTAAAACTTTCAAATTAATAGACAACTTGGAGAGTGTGTAGTAGGTAATATGTAASATTGAGAATCTTAAGAATAAGAAATACAGGGGTGAAGAGAGCGTTCAGTTAAGATGGCATCCTGTTGTATGCCTGTATTAAAGAAATTTTTCACAGAGCAAGCTCTGATCTTGGTTTCTTTTCTCTCCCCACTGCTCTTGAATCCAGGCTTGATGTGCTTGAAATAACTAATCATAAATAACAAACTTGGAACAGTACAAAGGATCGTTTAAAAATTTAGCCTCTGTCATGGAAAATATGCTTTCCAAACATGAACCAAGTTGTTGTTAGGTTATAATAGATGTCATGTGCAAAGACTTTTGGGAGAGACGTGTAGTTGCTGCACCTGAGGAGTCTCTGTTGAGCTGACAGAGTATCTTGATTCTGTAACATGTAAGATATCAGTATTTTTCTTTGTGATTTCTCAGTTAGCTGTACCTTATCTCTTATTACCCAAACAAAAGTTAGCACTCTTAGTTTGTACCAAATGTAAAATTTGAGTGCTTTTTCAGTTTTCAGTGAATGACTCTTGGAAGGTTGATACTCTTATGCTTACTCACCAATGTTTATCTGATCTGTGAGTGAAGTGTACAATTGCTTACATTTATAATGGTTTGATGGTTGGTAACATTTAATAAGTTTATATCAGACCAATGAATGCATTAGGCCTTCTTCAAATCATCAGGGAGTTATATTTAGCAAAGGTGAGTGGTAGTCTCTAGCTTGCTTTCCAAATCAATATTTTAATTTTTGGATTGGTTAGATATTTTCGAGTTTGACCATATAATAGAATAGGAAGTACTGAAGAATGATTTAGAAAACAGTTTGAGATGTCAGCTATTTAAAAATGAATGTATTCTCCTGAGACTTGGACTTAATGCTAATTTATTAGACATCTTCCCTTTTTCTTTCTTTTTTTCTTTCTTTTTTTTTTGATTTCTATTTTCTTTAAATCTAGGAAATCATTTGGAAGTTAACTGAAAGCACAATGAATGGAAAAGAAAGCTGTTTCTTTTCTGGTTTGGTTATGAATATAAAGTGTTCTTAATCTCTGAAACAACTCTGATACTTTCATATATATGCCTGGGAAAAGGRCTATGTTAGTGACAAAAACCTGAAATAAAAACACTAAAGAAGAGTATTCTGTACWGCAAATTTGGGATATGTGGTGTCACTAAGTTCTAGAATACCTTTTGTATATATGTGATTTTCCTGGCTTACTCATTTTTCAGTCAACTATTGACATTTATGGGCTTTCAGAGAAATACAACTGCAGAAAATTAATATACTGCAATATATTACGCTTCCTGTATTATCAGTGAAGTTTTCCCAGAGCTGGGTGGAGAGGAATCTCAAGAAGTTTAACAGGGACAGGTGCAGAGTCCTAGGGAGAAATAACCCTAGGCACCGCTGGGGGCTTTTCCTGTTGGAAAGCAGCTCTGCGGAGAAGGACCTGGGAGTGCTGGTGGATGACAAGTTGACCATGAGCCAGCAATGTGCCCTTGTGGCCAGAAAGGCCAATGGTCTCCTGGGGTGCATTGGGAAGAGTGTTGCCAGCAGGTSRAGGGAGGTGATCCTGCCCCTCTACTCAGCCCTGGGGAGGCCTCATCTCCAGTACTGTGTCCAGTTCTGGGCTCCCCAGTACAAGAGAGACATGGAGCTACTGGAGAGAGTCCAGCGTAGGGCTAYGAAGATGATCAGAGGGCTGGAGCACCTGCCCTATGAGGAACGGCTGCGAGAACTGGGCCTGTTTAGCC
The DNA here is from genome assembly GCF_003343005.1 of Rhea americana. NCBI lineage: Eukaryota > Metazoa > Chordata > Aves > Rheiformes > Rheidae > Rhea > Rhea americana. Next base: position 706,373 of record NW_028186371.1, on the reverse strand, counting down.
TGGGGAAGAGAAGACTGAGGGGGGGATCTTATCAATGTGTAYAAGTACCTGAAGGGAGGGTGTCAAGGGGATGGGGACAAACTCTTTTCAGTTGTCCCATGTGACAGGACAAGAGGCAATGGTCAGAAATTGAAGCACAGGAAGTTCCGCCCGACCGTGAGGGGGAATTTCTTCCCTGTGAGAGTGACGGAGCACTGGAACGGGTTGCCCCGAGTGGTTGTGGAGTCTCTTTCTCTGAAGCTGTTCAAGGCCCGTCTGGATGCAACGCTGTCTAACATGCTCTAGGTGACCCTACTTGAGATGCCAGAGGTCCCTTCCAACCTTACTGATTCTATGATTCTGTGATTCATAGTTTATAGTAATTGATGGTGATGCCAACCTGAAATTCCAGCTTCAGATCTTGATCTTTTAGGATTTGCAAGCAAAACATTTGTTGAGACTTAGTGAAACAGTGACTCAGCTCTTCTATTATGCTTCTGAATTAAAATATTCAAATTGTAGGCATAAAAAGGTGTCAGATCAGATAAAATTGTTAACAAAAGTAAGTATATAAAATGACATGGATGAGATTAATCGTCCATATTTTTTTTCTAGTTAGTCATGTATGTTACCAAGTAACATACTTTGCCTTCACATTTCTCAATAAAATAACTCTCAAAAATCCTGTTTTTCTTTTCATCCTGCATTTCTCCATCTTAATGATCTGGTATATAAAGTAATTTTAAGGTGTGTACTTTTATATTGTTTAGATACACTGCTGTTGAGAGATCGAACTGTCAAAACAACACATTTCAGATCGTTTTTTGAGAATGAGTCTCATTATTCTAATCAATTCAGATAGGGTACAACTGGAAAAATCTCACATTATGTAATACTTTTTTTTATAGTACTAAGTGCAGGTACTTTTAATAAATAGACAAGGATTTAATAGTATGTAAAATAGGGTGATCTTTTTTTTTTAAAGAAGGGATTTTTTTTTTCAATCCCAAATACGATGAGGTTTTCATCCTCTGGAGTTATTTGGATCATTAGTAGTGTCTCTTCCTTTTCTCTTTAGATTTTTATAGAATTTCAAGCTTGTTAAATTGGTTGAGAGAGTATACATTTTATACATATTTAATGCAGCTTCAAACATTAATATGATGTTCAGTTCAACCAAAGCCAGTAGGCATGGAATGTGCCACTCCTTTTGTATGCCACAGAACCACGATTTTGCTGTGTTTACTTTCTTCGCTATCCAAGAGGCAGAAGTAAATTGAACTAGTATACTTCATTTTTCTGTTGAGCTTGGCAGCAAAGCAGTTGCAAAACAGCTTTCCATATTTCTTCCCTCTCTGCTAGATTCACTGTTTTTGTTCCACGTTTGTGTGAGATGCTGCAAATATCAGGCTGCTTCTTAGCCATCCATACCCGTGAGCAGGATGAAGTTTCGTGAGATGCTGAGAAGACAGTTCACTGTTAACATGGGGTAATCCGTTTTCTAGACATGTTCTCAGTGCTTGTCTCTCCCTTTGAGGGATTGTTTATCTCACTAAACTGGTAGCAGAGAGAAGCAAAAATTATCTCAAGTTCTGTTGATTAGTGAACTGAGTTGGTGGCTATGTTCCTGCCACGTTGTACAGCTAGCTGGTTTTAGTTGGGTCAGTTTGCTTCTCTGAATACGCCGTAATTATACAAGCACTGATGATGCAAAGGAGCTTATAGAAATTGGTCACAGGGCTTATTTGGGAGGAATCAGGGAGTAATTACTTATGGTGGCAGCAGCAGTGTAGTCCTAGATCAGTTAATGTCACTTGTGGAACACTCCCCACTCTCTTATTTTTAAAAGGTGTATTGTAATTGCTGGTGGAGCATCCTGGGAAGTATCTAACCTAGGAATCTGATGAGCAGCTGGAGCCAATAAGCATGTAGGTGGCTGAAGGAACCAGTTACATTTTTGTAACACTTTAGGAACATTGAAGTGTTTGCAAACTCAGCACTTCCATGTTTGCAATATTGACAGATTACCAGGCACTGTATTTTACAAATAATTGCTGAAATGGCTGACGGAACCTTAGACTGTGTTCCTTGGTGGGCTACATATATGAGTACAAAATGAGTTTTGACTGGCAGCAGATGTCAGAGCAGTTCTACTGTTTGTTAGAAGATAAAGCTGTGTAATGAAAAATAATGGCTCAGCTGAAATCAAAGCATGGCAATTTGAGTCAAATTCAAAATGCAATAAAACTAGAGAAGTCTTTTGTCTAATATTACTCCAGATATTACTAGCAGGATCTCTTGATAACTTGCATGTTATTGTCAGTGATGTGACTATTATCAGCATGTGAATGATAAGGTCTTGAGAGAATTGAGACTTCTCCATCTCATTTGAATTAGTTTAACTGTGTTAGTATTTCTGTGACTGTGGGCTAGTTGTGAGATGACACTGAAGCTGTCTGTAAATGGAATTGAGTGGGTCACAACTAAGCCGTTTGCCTAGCCATCAGTGGAAAGGCTTCCTAGAACCAGTAAGGAGAATTATGGCATGACAACCAGGAATTGCTCTTTACTGTTCCCAGAGCAGAACCAAAGAGCTCCCTTGTGCTAAATGTGGTATCTTGTCTACTTTTTGCCACACATATGTTATTGACCTGTGAGTATGAGATTTCTTTTATTACATAAGGGAAGCAGGGATTCTCACAGAAATCCAGAGTATAGGAGGTGATACATAATGCTTTGCTCCTCCTACAACGCTTGCTAAATTCAGTGATAGAAGTACCTGTCAAAAGAAGCTCTTTCTTCCCTTACGATCAGCAACAAAGTTTTCTTGGCGTTCTGGAGTTGAAATGTATTGTGGAGGTCTTCTATTGTATTTTTTCAAACTTTGTGCAGTTTTTATGTGACATAGGCTTTTTATGTGTATGTTTTTGTGTTACAAATAAATTATTTCATTTTTATTGCTCTAGAGCAATAAATCTTAATCTGGTATGAGTATACAGGAAGGGTGGGTCTCCCTGCTGCAGTGAGTTCACAACTGAACTTTAAGTGATCAGGGCAAAGTATGTGGTTTCACAGCATCATACTTACCAGCACATTTTTCCTGCACAGTATGGCTGTTGAGGTGTTGTCAGAGTGCCTGACAGACACAGCCATGAATCAGTAAAATGTATTTTAAGCTAAATTTAATTTTTGGTGCCTCTTTATTTTAGTTTAGTTTGTTTATTTTAGTTTTATTTATTTATTTTARTTTAGGTRTACCTGACTTGATTATCAGGAAGCAGGAGCAGATCTCAAAGCTGAGCTGACACTGTGGTGCGGCCTTGTCAGGCTCCTGCATTTTTTGTGTGTGCTCTTTCGTTACCATATATAGGCATGTGCATTGCAGAAGGTTGGGCTTTTTCTACCAAGGTCAGTTTCCGATTTGCCAGAAACAGGAAGAGTGGTTTGGGGTACTTCAAGGCACGGTGTTTAATGTCTTTAAACTAAAACAAACTTTACAACGTCTCAATCTGGAAACGATAGACGAGTAGGATCTGTCTGTGTCTGATTGACATGACTTGAGAGAAAATCATATTGCAAAATAAAGGCAAAAGTATGGGAACAAGGCGTATTTGTGGTAGCTGACACCATCCTGTAAATTGCTGCCTCTATGCTTATTTAATCTGGTATCTGCAAATACTGCAGTAACTGACTGTAGTTATTTGTTGATAGACCAATTATTGTAATCTCCAGCAGTACAAAATCTGTATAATATCCACCCTGAGAGTATAAAATAACTTGTCCTTTTTTCATCTCTTTTAAGCTTCTCAATGTGAATTAACTTAGCCCTTTTTTTTCACTTCATGAAGTCAAAGTGCTCGTAACTGATGTGAGGGGTAGCATTTGGTTTCATTTAAACTGAGAAGGTGAATCTGGCAGCTCCTACCTGCTGATATCTGACTTGAATTCAAGCATGCAGAGATGACTGTAACAGATCTATATGTGAAAAATGAGTAAAGAAAGTGCCTGCTGTAGGGAATGYTCCCCTTTTGAATGTTTTCAGAAGTCTTTTTGAGAGTAACTTCCTTTCAGCCTGTGCATGGCTTGTGCAGATTGTAAGAAGTTGCGTGAAGTTTCATGAAAAGGTAATAGATTGAGTTTTCATCGTTCAATGACTTAAAATTGGTAAATGCACAATTCCCTAAGTAGTCTTGTGGTAAGAGCTGTTTGCAAGACTTGATTTTTGTGAACCTTTCATCATCAAATGTTCTGTCAACTTTTGGCAAGCAACTATGCAGACTTTTAACTGAAAACAGTGGCTGTGAATCTAATGTTGGAAACTATAGCAATAAAACATTATCTTTAGACTTAAAACACCATCCAAAGTTTTTTTTTTTTTTTTTTTTTTTTTTTTTTTTTTTTTTTTTGAGGGGGAGAAAGTAGGGTAGTAAGTTCAGAAACTCATGGTATTTTCTCAGTCTTGGTGTTTGAGTCCTTTTGAAAGGAATACTCAGATGTAACCTGATTTTCTTTCCTCTCTCTTTTTTTTTTTTAACTGAGACACACCAAGTTTTTGTACTGTGTAGAGAATGTGCAGTACTCTTGAATGAAAAGGTTTTGTCTTTTAGACTTCTAAAGTGCTATCTTGTTTCTCTTTAACTTGTTCAAAACAATTGTTCTAATCAACTTTTAAGTCTCACTCAGTATATTAAATGACCAGTGTTGGTTTCAATTATAATGTACCTGATTGAAATGCTTTCTTTAAATGTTTTTCAGCAAAAATGTCAACTGAGCTGATGGCTTGTTGCTGCCAACAGGGGGAGATCTTTGGCTCGTTGAGGCTCATGAAGGCTTATGCTTTTATACTTCAGTATTAGTCTAGTTTTGGAAAACAGGGAAACCTCCTTTAGAGTATTTTTTACATTGTTCCTTCTGAGATACTTATGCAAAAATTCAGTGGCAATAAAGAAGCCATAAGTAGTTTTCAGTTCATATTTCTTCAGTGAAGATCCTGGATTTGATTTTTATATATGGACTTCTTGTATGTGTGATTTTTGCCAAATATGGTTTTTCAGATAATTTGATTTAACTACTGAGAAAAATAAGTTAAACAGGCTTCATAAAGCCAGTTAACAAAATGTAAAAAGCATCTTCGCCAACAATCTTTTAAGTTCTGAAGGCATGTTAGTTTTGGCAATTATGAATATACTTTACGCTTATCTGAAATCTTCAGTAAAGATTTGTGTGATTGTGCATATCTATCCTTTTAAAATTGATATCAAAGGTGAATTATTCCGAAAAAAAAATCTTATTGAGGAGTTTAATTTACCAGTAAAACATTAATTAAAAACAATGTTTCAGTCAGTCTGTCCTGAGGAAACATCTATTGCTATTGAATTCTTCTGAGTGAGTATTACTCATACTATAGCCAATCTGACCAGTAGGAATGAAAATAGTTCTTAGTGATACCTGAAAAAGAAGTAAATCAATTTTACATTACCAGAACAGTTGAAAATGAAGTATTGTTCAAGTGATAATACAGGCTTTATATCTCACCTTATAAATCTTAGCAGTTTAAAATACACTGACATTTAAAGTGCAAGTTCAGTATCCAAATTCTGCTTAATTTCAAAAGGCCTCTACTTAGCTGCTTCCTAGCCAAGAGCTGATGGACATTTTACTTTAAAACTCAAAATGTTTCTGTAGGTCTTGCTTCTCTGCACCCCCAAAGCTAACCCTGCTGAGGCTGGGTTAAGCAGTGTAGTCTGCATTCTGAGGTCAAGTCAAAGCCTAGAAACTTTGTTTCTTCGTCTTAATTTTGAGGACAGAGCTGGGACAGTCCAGTGGTCGTTTTGAAAGCCCTCCTGAGTATCTGCTCATGATTGTGAAGGCCGGGGCTGCAGTCTGATCCCAGACTCCTTTAACTGGTTATTTGATAAAATGTCCTGGCAAGAGTGTCTCTACCTACATGAGGCTTCTCCTGCATGGATGCCCTAATAGTAGGTTAGCTATTCCTTGTCTTTTGGATTGGTGAACATTGAGCTACTTTGAGTGTCCCGGCTTCAGCAGGAGAGACGTGGARTGTGTTCTCGCTTGGGAAAAGTGCATAGACTGCTTGTTGGGTAATTCTCTAGCTAACACAAATGAGTTTAAACTCCTTCAGATCAAGGAGGCAGTCCAGATCATGCCTCCTGCTTATCTGGGCAAGTGCTCCAGTAAGTTGCCATAAAAAATAACATACTTCTACCTTCTCTGTCTCCGTTTTCAGAAAAGAGTAAGCCTGGTGGCATTTATCTGTGTAATGCGATTTTGTGTTTACATGCAAAGAGGAGTTCTAGTTTAGGTATCTGGACTGCAGACAGATTTTGTCTGCTATTCAAAATGTAGCATTTAATCTAGAAAGAAAGTTAGAACTTGACAGCACTTCTGTTTCCGTTAGGTAGCTCTGAGTGGCTTTATGCTGACTTCTTGTGAGCAGGAAGATGCGAGACTAGTCATCTGGRATCTCACTGACGTTTGAATTCTGCTAATAGGGCAGCTAAGCTCTCTTGAGACAGGCTAAGCTTCAGCCTTCTTTCCTGGAGACAGTTGCCTGAAACTTGGGCCTTGCAATGCATAAACTGACCCTCTCAGTTTTTTTATTCTGTAGAAACATAAATAAAGGTGTTAGAACTGTGATACAGGGAAATACAGTTCAGTAGTATTTGAATAGCTACCTTATATCAAGGATGCTGGAGAGCCTTGAATTTCTCCTCAGCTTAGATAACTGTAAAGTGTTGAGAATAGTAACTTCTGTCAGTTTGAGTTTAAAGTTAGGAAAACAGTGTCTTTTTTATACTTGGAGCTTTTATACTGTTAAGAGGAAAAGAAGAATGAATGAAATTAAGTCTGCTGAGTGACATTCCACAAGTAAGGTGATAGTTGAAATGTTTTAAGGCTACTTTGCATCAAAACGTGGCTTTCAGTTCCTTTTGTGAGCATACGTGGCTGTGCAGTGAACCAGTTTGGGGAACTGATCTGATAAGAGAAAAATAACCTTTCTAATTTGGCTCACTGTGCAACTGTGTAAGTGTTGGTGCTGGCACAAGGAGGGAGAAAGCCAGGGCAGGTGCAGCTACTTTTAATGTCAGTGCTAGCTTATGCTCTGTCATATGTTCATGAAGTTAGAGCTGAAGACAGTTGGTCAAGGACTTGCATTAAATTAACTCTCAGATTTTTCAGGCCTTTACCTTCTCGTACTGCGCTATTAGGAGGTCTTAGTAGATACTGGTGAAATTACATGCTTTAATGTCTCCACAAGTATTTTAAACCTTCTTTAATCTATGAATTACTGTGCAGCCGCAGACCTTTTAGAAAGTTAGAGCCATAGGATGTGTTGTAAAATCCCAAAGAAGCTTTGAAGTTTGGACATTTCTTGGTCATAGTTTTTGACTCTCTTAGAATCAGTTTGTGGATTCCCAGGCATACATGGGCTAAAAGTTGAAATATACTGTGAACTTGTTGATCCTATTTGTCACATGAATCTTTTTCTCTTTGCCAGTAATACAAAAYGTAAGAGTGATGCAGTTCCTCTTTCCACTTCCATCTCATACAGTGTCCTCTATCTTGTTTGAAGAGGTAAAACTTGATGTTCTGTGCTTCTAATGAAGACAGACTAGTTGAACAATGTGAATAAATATTTGAAAAAATGGGATTTGTGCAATGCATTATCTGGACATTAAAGCTATGTAAAGCATGGTTGATTTGAATAGGAATAAATGCAAGTRTATGCAACTACATAATTATTTTTATATTTAAGGTGCGTATAGCAGCAAAATTCATAATTCATGCTCCTCCTGGGGAATTCAATGAGGTATTCAATGGTGAGTATCCAGCTGCTCTGTCCATGCGTTTAAGACATACCCAAAATTGTGTTGAAAATGTTGCTTGCTTACTTCCCTGCATTTCATGCAGCTTATTTTTAGCAACTTATTTGCTTTAAAAGCTATGCAGTTCTGGTTTTGTAGCTTAGCATAATGATCTTTGCGTTTAAATTCTGAGCTGCCTTGTGAATGCAAGAGTAGAAAAATACTGCTTTTCTTAGTAATTTGAGGGTGAGCTTTCTTCTGTTTTTAATTGGTCATGAATTAACAGTTTGATTTAGGAGATGTATGTACTCTTTTCCCAACCTTTGGTAGACAGAATTATATCTTACAAGTAAAATTAAATTAACTGAAAATAATTCTTTTTTTAAAGGGAATATCATTACAACTATTTAACCTTGAATATACATAGGACTAATGCTTAAAGTAGCTGTGGGCATTTTATTTGAATATTAATTCTCTCCAAACAATTTTAACTATTAGATTCTGATATTCTGGGCAAGATATTGGCCATACTACATACTACATGTGTGTGAGTGTGTATATATATTTTTGTGTGTGTGTGTGTGTGTGTGTATATACATATATATATATATATATAAAAATATATGTATAAGTTAATTTCAAGTTTTATTACAGCTTCTCTCAGTACTTTTTTCTGAACTTTATTTAAGAGCTTCTTTTCTTTAGTTTGTCATATTTGTCTGACACCAAGATACATAGGGTAAAAGGACATACGTTCTGATTCTACTGATCTCTTGAGGAAATAAGTTTAGTGTACTCATTGTAGAGAGTGGGAGGCTGGAGAGAGCTTGAAAATTTTTAAAAATCTAATATGCCTAGAAGTAGTCTGTTCTTCAATTAAACTGTGACCAGCTGATTATTATTTAAGCTTAGTTTGTGATGCATTTGTGAAAAGAACCATTGGTGAGCAGCTCATTAACCCAGTTCTATGAAAGTTAAGATAAATTCTTATAGCAGTACTGATAAAGTCCTCAAGCTCATTCATAATTGAAACAGTAATGTGTTATAGGCCAAGCAGTTGTAGCTAATGAACATTTGATCATAAATGTCCAACTGAAACCTACTTGTTGGAGTGTTCTAAATATTAAAAGTATTTAATTCAGATTAAAAGCATTTTTTTTCCAAAGAGAAAGCTTTAAACTTACTGCTCAAATTTTTGAGGTTTTTGAATATAGAAAAATACTTCAAATATATCCCATATATATTGATACATATATTTAACTTCTATTATTTGGAAGTCTTCAGAAGAGTTAGAAATGTCATAGCCAGATCTATCAGTCCTTTAACTCTGATCTTCAGAAGTTGAGCATTTTAAATTCATATTTGTAGGTGAATAGGAATTTTTCCTCTCTCCTGCACCTTTTATTTCTTATGTGTAGTTCTGTTAAATCATAAGGTGGTTGTTATTAAAATAGTGGCTAGTAAATAATAAATATGTAAATAATTTACTGCCTAGCAAATATGAAGACATTTTGAGGATAGTCTTGACTTTATTCTACATTTATGTGTTTCTTATATTGTGCTCTGACTAGTAAGTGTCATCAGGAAACGAGAACAAAAATAGTAGCTAAGAAAATTAAGTACAACACATACTGCAACATTACAGCTGTCAAAATATCGCAACCATTACAGTCAATATCATGTGCTTTTTGAGCAATTTATATCTTTAAAGTGATCTTATTTGAATTTTGTGCTCTTTTCATTTATAACTTTTCTTAACAAACAGTTTGATGGATTCCTGGAGCTGTCACAAAACCTATAAGGTTTGGCTTATATCTGCTTACCAGATTGCATTTTTAAGGGATCCATTTCTGTACTCCTCATTAAGTCATAATTATGAAGTATGAAGCTATAGGTTTCCTATCAAGTAAACCCGTACAGATGTGGTTGGGGAGAGGCGGGTAGGGAGGGGATTGGTTGTTTGTTAATGTGGCTGAATTAYTTGTATGAGCTAACTCTACTTTTATGTTGTAAATACCTCCTTCCAGATGTTCGGTTGCTGCTTAATAATGACAATCTTCTCAGGGAAGGAGCAGCCCAGTAAGTACATAAAAGAAAAATGTCTTTCACTAAGACTTCTGCTGCAAGTAAGTGATTTGCTTAAAAAGATGTGTGATTGGCAAGTAAAATTCAGTTATGTGCATTGTCAGTCTTTTAATCAAGGAGAAATTCTTGGCAAAAGGGAAATACAGTAACCTTGTGATTAGGGCAACTGAATTGGAAGTGGGAGACCTGAGTTTTGGAACTGTTTTCTACCTTTTTGGATCTGGTTTTCTATTGTTTGGTACATGTTATAGGCCCTGGACATTGACATCTGTAAAGATGCTGCTTCCTTACACTCTATTTCTTACGTCAGAACATTAAGCCTACTGCATTTTCTACCAAAATTAATTTTATCTGTAAGAATGGAGATGACTAGCTTAGCAAGTTGGATCCCTTGTAGAATTCAGGTTTTCTATGTTCTTCCACTTTTCTGTGGGTTACTCTAAAGCTTGGATGTCTGTTTGTCAGGTTACTTTTGAAGTGAATCTTAGTTGGAATCTGTAATATGAGCACTGAATGAACCAAGGTGGTTGCAAGATTAAGAGGCTTGCTAGATAATTAAACACTGATATTATTTTTTTGAGAAATCACTGCCTAGGTTTCACAGCAATTAAGAAAAAAGATGTTGCTTGATGCATGTTTTTTGKTTTTTTCCCTCTTGTAGTGCATTTGCACAGTACAACCTGGACCAGTTTACTCCAGTAAAAATTGACGGTTATGATGAACAGGTATGAATATAATGAAATACTTGTAATATTCCTTAGGTTGTTAAAGATGTTCTGATATTTAAACATGTATCTTGGCAAGAAAATGAGAGGATACACATCTTCACTGCTAAAGTGTAGAGATTATGGCCATCAAATGGTACCAATTTCATAAATTAATTATTTAGAGTGCCTAAGTAGCTTTAAATTTTGTTCTGCAGTGTTGTCCTGAAATCTGTTGGACCTGATACAGAACTATATATGCTGTTTCCTCTGTCTTTAGTACTGAAAGACATGTATTAAATGTCTTAAATTAATTATGTATTAAATTTTTGTTCGCAGCAAGAGGGTAGGATTGGGGATTTTTCTGACATGTCAGCCTCCTCTGTTTTTTTTATGTACAGACTTTGTTTAAAATGAGTCTTTGGTTGGATATGAGTAATTTCAGTCAAATGTAGAATATAATTATATTTGATGGGGTATTTTTTTTTCTTTGTTATTGAATACTTAAGTATTGATAACTAAAATTTTGTAATACAGGTTTTGATAACAGAACATGGTGATTTGGGAAATGGAAAATTTTTGGATCCCAAGAACAAGATTTCCTTCAAATTTGATCACTTAAGAAAGGAGGCTACTGATCCTAGGCCCCATGAAGTTGAAAATGCCATAGAGTCCTGGAGAAATTCAGTTGAGACAGCAATGAAAGCATATGTTAAAGAACACTATCCAAATGGTGTCTGCACGGTAAGTACTAAAATATATAATCACTGTAATATTAATATAGCATAGACTAAAAGAGAACTGTGTTCCCAGATATGACTCTCACTGGTGTTACCACCTTTTATTGTGCTTTTCTGTTCTTCAAGGGAAGTTAAAATTTGCTCTTCAGTTGCTACCAGCGCAGTTGTGTTCTTTTCGAGTATATTGCAAGACTGTAGCATTTCCAAATCTCTGTCGTCTTATAACAGAAAAGTCACTTAGTTTGTTAATATACTTGTAGTCTTATGCATTAGAGCTGTTTTTAAGAGCAATGCCAGTGTTGCTACTGGGGGTATTTTAAATGCCATTGGTGAAGACTAGGCTCTTGACTTGAGGAACTTGCCATTTTAAAATCTGATTTGTCTAATCTTTCTTTGACTGTCATGAACATCTACAATGTAATTCCTAATACCAAGCAGATGAATATATTACATAATTTCACTTGATTGTACATTCTTCCTTGTGGATAAGAAAAGACATTGCTGTATCACTGAGTCATAAAATGTAAGCAATTTTGCAACAAGAATTTCCTATGGATGTAGTTTCTACAGATAAAAATTTAAACTAGAATTCTAATTTGTACTGAATCAGGAAGATACAGTCAGTTTCAACTCTAAAGAATTAGTCCAGTCAAGAGTTTATACAGGGAAATTAGAGAAAGCTTTAGAAGTTTAATACTTTAGCTATTACCAGTAAGTGGTTTCTACAGGTTATGTTTTAGTCCAGTCACAGTGAAGACTTAAACAAAAATTCTTCAGTTGAGAGGTAAATTTTTTAAGCATTAAGACTTAAACTACTGAAGGTTGATCCCATCAACTCTGGCCCCATGGCTGATTACTTTARAAATTCTTAAGAAAAAAATGCCTGTCTCAGTTTGCTTTACCGACAAAACTGTCAGTAAAGCAAACTGTTCAATAAATAGGAAATGTAGTAGAGAAAAAGCATCTTATTCTTACCACCAGGATCAGTGGGTTCTGATGGCAGCTTAAAATAAAACCTATGACTGTGGATCAAAATAGTACCTTTATGTGCTTTTATGAGCCCTATGACTACTTAAAGTTCAGCAGACTGATCTAATGATAGCTGCCCTGTTCTTTGCATTAACCTGACAGAAAACAAAGCTACTAAAGAAGTGAATACTTATCTGCTGAGTTAACAATCTGGATTGGTGTCCTGTGCAGTCATATGTGTGCCAGAGCTTCTGTAAAGGAAAACAGATTGCACGTTCAGTTGAGTTCACTTTTAGTATTACTTAGTTTTGGAGGGCAAAACAGAACAAAGGACCAAACCCACCTTTTTATCATCTTTTCACTGGTCTGTAAAGGTGTATATCACCAGTTAAATGCAGAATAGCTAGTATTTGAAATCCATCTGGWAATAAATATTGTCATAGCAGTCATTGTTATGTATTTAAATTTCCTAGTTGCAGAAAAATGTGAGTTCACAGTACAAAAAATTCAGATTGTTAATATAATTTGGCCAAGACTGTTGTATTTGAGATTTTCAAATCTTAAATTTTTCTGCTTTGTAACATACACTTTCTTGTTTAATATATTGATTGTTATGTAAGAATCATAGTGGTTATAAAATTAAATCTTGCTGTTTATTACATATTGGAACTATAATAGGACTGGATATCTCTAAGCAGTTTAAGCAAGACATACTGAAACTTATACTTTGCTCTCTTTTTTTAATTTTTAACTAAGGTATATGGTAAAACAATTGATGGACAGCAGACCATTATTGCATGCATAGAGAGCCATCAGTTCCAAGCAAAAAATTTTTGGTAAGTTTCTGTGTTGATGCAAGTACAGCAAAATGAGTAACTATGCTATTGCCATTACACTCATAATTTTTAGCTCAGAGGAGGACATGCACGTCTTGCATGTGACTTTCAATATTTTCCTCCAAAACTATGTAGAGAACTCTTTCTTTTTAGGAAGCAAAACAACAAATTGCACAAATTCTGTTCTGCAGAGCTTAGGTACGCTTCCGCAAAATTTTCCAACTTTACTTTCCAATACATGTTTCTTATAGCTCTTCATTGAATATTGCTCCAGTCAGTCAACAGTATTCTTGAAGCACTATGCTGGTTTTGTTATGTACCATGAYGAGACAAAAAAATGTATATTTTGTAGTCTGTATTGTTTTGTGATGTTGTATGTGCAGTTGTCTGTATCTGTAAAAAAGCTGTTTTTGTTGATTCATTGCTTTGGCCACACAGTAAGTCTGGAGGTTGTTGCCTTGCTTATTTTTCAAGCTGGTCATGGAAACATTCTCTTGCGTAGTTTTGAGAGTATTCTGGATTAATTTGGGTAACCAGTGCAGAAGTGAAGTCTGCTACAGAACTTTATCTCGGTATTCTCAATATCCATAGGTTTGTGGGTTTTTCTTTCTTTCTTTTTTTTTTTTTTTTTGCCTTTTAATTCCTTGGGCCGTGGCTATTCTTAGGGTGATTTCTTAGCTCGCTTCTCTAGTGCTATAATTTGAGTAAGTCAGTATTTTCACATAAAAGTGCTTCAGTGTAGGAGAAGTGAAAAGGGAGAGTGAGGAACTAGGGAAGAGGAAAGAGGAAAGATAAAGCGGAATAAACGCATCTTCTAAATGCTTATGAGGAAAGCTAGCTAGTGGCTAGTTTTGTTTCCCTCTTCCACTGCCAGGAAAGTGCAAAGTGGTCAAATAAAAATCTGTTTCTGTCTAATAAGAAACGCTTGGAGGAGGGGAAAAAAAGAGAAGCCAGGGGCTTTGTTCTAGTCAAAGCCTAGAACGTATATTTCAAAGCTTCTATCCAAGTTGGAGCAGGGCCTAAGGTACTTCCAAATGAAATTACAGGTACTATGAAGAGAACTTCCTATGTGGCTCTTCCAGTATCACACTGGCACCAATACCTGTTCCTGTGTTCCCTAATGCAGTACTTTATGCTTGGCAAAGTTCCACTGTGAATGACAAGGTGAAAACAGCATGYTCTAGTTTGGATGCTTTAGAGAAAGAAAATGACCTAAAGATTATAATTTACTCAGAGTCCTACAGTAAATTATAATTTTGTACTAGATAGTACAAAATTGGTAGTTGTAGTGAGCCAAACCTTTAAGAACTTGATCTCCTACACTTGGTTGCAGTTTTCCCCTATCTGGAGTGAACTTTGGATAGTTCTTTTGGGAAACTGGCTGGAGTTAAGGTAACTTCATGTATTAATTCTCTTCAAGAAAGATATCCTTAAATATGGCAGTATTAGAATTGGGTTATCTGAAGAAATATTTTAGGTTTTATTTTTGTTTTATTTGCTATTCTGCATGAGCTTGATGTTATATTTGGTAATCTCATGGGTCACAAATGAAAGTGCAAAACTGTTTTCTAATCGGAAAGGTGAATATTACATATAGATACTTTTACTGCCACTTGTCTGCTTCAGTGAAATGCTTTGTCTACAAACCATTTCGTAAGCTTTTATTTTAATTTGCACAGTTCATAAATATATTTTAGATTTTATATTAAAGAGGAGGAGCAGATATGCAACAAACTTTGATAGATGGAAATCTGAAGTTCTTGAGAGTACTCTCTTAAAGTTATGGTCAGACATCTATGGGTAAATATTGACCATGTTTCTAAAAGTCTTTCAAGGGGTGAGTCCAAAATCTAACTCTCATTCTTAGCAAGATACGCATTAATAAATGCATATCATAGTTGCGGCTGGGGGAAATTAATTCAAAATTGATCAGGCTCCTTAATTATTCAGCGCTATGCCAGCCCAGTCCACAGCCTGTATTCTCAAGGTGTTCTGGCTTTCTAGGCATTTGGAAGGCTGGCAGGCTACCATGAAAGTAAGTATGTTGGATGATTTAAAAAAAAGCATTACACGTCCAAGAAAAATACAGCRGTTGTAAATGAAGCAATGATGTATTCTGCTTAACTTAGAGCATTTCATACAGAAGTATCCCAGTGAAATTGAGCATATATATTCATGTGTGCATGTGTGTATGTGTATGTATTTATTTATATAAAATGTCAAAGTAGATTCATTAGTATCTGGTAATGTTAAAGTCCTTGTCTCTCCCCAAGTTGGTTGCTCTTGAATCTACATCTAAAATTCTAGTAGAGCTAGACTTTACAGTATGTCAAAACTTTCTTTCCTTTAAATGTAAAGAAGAAATTGAGATACAGCCACAGTGTAATCTTAATATAGCTCTAATACAACCACCTAACCCACTAACTTAACTAAATCAAAAATGTCTAGTTTACAAGAAAGAAATCAGGTGAAACTACAGTCTCCCTATACTGTAAGGCAAATGTTTGAAACTCCCCTTAAAAAATTTGGCAATACTGAATTTGTTTCTGTTGGAAGGAAATAGTTCCTATTCTGGAAAAGAAATGCCTGAAGAGCTGAAAGTCTTAATAACAGTTCAGTATTGCAGAAAGTCTTGCTATTTTAATGCTTTTTTTGTAAGTCTTTTGCAGCCTGATGTTTTTTATTTAAGTGTGACTTTGACTGACTCAGCAGGACATCCAGGTTCTAGAAACAAAATATTGATTATATATGCCAAATTAAAGAAGAAGAAAGCAATGGAATCCTTGGATATTTTTAGACGCTAAGTCCTATTGTTAAAAGGTTCTTACTTATAAATTTCTTTGGTCCTCATCCAAAAGGAAGGATAAATATTCCAAAAAGTTGTTGTCTTCTTGACTGTCTGTGGGGCTGAATGTTTATTACAGTTTGAAAGATTCTGTGCATGTAGCTGAATTGGATATTTCATTCTCTGTCTTACATTGTCTATTTCTTTTCTTTTCTTTTTTCTTTTTTTTTTTTCTCTGAACCAGTAGGGTGAAAACAAACCCTCAAAATTGAACATTTTATTCAAAAATGGTTTTCTTTGCCTCATTTTCATCTGTTTTCCTTTTTTAAAGGAACGGCCGTTGGAGGTCAGAATGGAAGTTTACAATCACTCCTTCAACCACTCAGGTGGCTGGCATCTTGAAAATTCAGGTATAATCCTAAATYTTATCTTGATCAGTAAGTCAGTAAGATTTTCAGTTATTATCAAGGGAGTTTCAGGCCAGTGTGTTAAATACTTTAGGAGAATTTTAAGTCCCCACAAAAGCAAAGTAGAGAGAACTATTTAGTGTGTTTTGCCACTTAATTGTATGTAGACCTAATACTTTCAAAATAAGTGTTTACCATAATGATTCTGAAGACCTTGGCTTGGCCCACTTTCAGTTTCCTGTATATGAGCCAATAGGAAATGGGATTCTCAGATGCACAAACTTCTTTTGAGGATAGATATTTCCTGAGATAGGGCTATTGCTTTTTTCTTTTTAAGTGATAGTGAGTCTTTTGCACAGTATCCATCCTGCTGCTCAGAAAGGTGAGAACCTTTGGTTTCAGTTATTCCATTGTCTGAAACTTTGGAACCCAAATTGCTTTAGTCGGATCTTGCGCTTCCTATTAGCTTTAGGGCATTCAGGAGGGAGATACTGTCCATATAGGAATGCAAAAATCTTGACCAAAGAAAGCCTGACTGTCATTGTGGGAAGCAGCAGGACTGGACTTCCTAGATCAGTTCCCTGGAACGTATACGTGTTTTGCATGAGTTTATTAAAACAGTCTTGGGATCAATCAGCTTTCAGCATTGTATTCTTTCAGAAGAGTGCGTTACCTACCAGGCATAGTGTCAAGTCCTTTTTCCTGGTCTTTTTGTGGCCCAGTGGGTTTTATTTACTGCTCAGTGACTCAATTTCAAAAGGAAGATATTGTGGACTGTTTTTCAAGCCATAGCCAGAGACTTAGGATGTTCTAGGGTGTGGTAACAGTGTTCAGATCAACATAAGCTGGGGGCCTGAATCTGATTTCCTATTCTGGAGCAAATTGTGTAGCAACTGGAATGATACTCCAAATATGAACAGCCCATGTTATGTTGTCAGATCAAGGTGGTCTTAGCAACATACTGAGCAATTTTCAGGCTTCTCAAAAGACTTACCCACAGCGTGGACTTTTGATTAAATGTCTAGGAATTTTCAGAACAAGAAAGCAGATGTCCACCTCATTCTGGGAAACCTCAGCCCAGTAGCCTAGAAAGACGACTGAATAGAGGATRTGGTCGGATTTTAATCTGCATCTTAGTTTGGACACTGCCTGATTTTTATATCCCAAGTCTGTGTTTTGGGAAGTGATGGAAAGTTTGAATGTTTTTTTGGTTTGATTTTTTTGTTTTTTTTAATCTGGTATCTGAAGTCCTAGTGTAGCCAATAAAATGTTGAACTCAGCTGGATACTTGTAGATATTGTGTGCCACTTCTGCAATGTATATAGAAATGTTTCTCTCCCTTCTCCTTTTCCCTTTCACCTCTTCCCCCCTCCCCCCTGAAAAAAAAGAGATGGTTTAATTTTTTTTAAAGATCAAAAACATCTGGAATATGAGCTCACCACCGTGTTAGCAATATTTCAGAATGATTTTCGTGTCATTAACTTGCTTTCTCTGTAGTTCCAAGAGAAGCCAGAATTAACTTTTCCCAGAACAATGCTTTTTAAGGGCTGCTACATGGAGAATCTTTTTGGTAACGGTAAAGCCATTGCCCTATTTCTAGTAAGACCTTTTCCGAATATTTTATTGAGGAAAATTCCAGTATCACCTGCTGTCTCCAGTACTCTTGGGGACATTTGCACCGCCTCTTTCTTTTTTCCTAATCTGTTCATAAACTGTAATAAGGAAGATTCTCAACTGTCTTGATCTCTTCCAGTGTTTAATTTTGTCTTGCRTTTATACATAAGAAAAAACTGTGCAACAGCAGAGTCTTCTACTAAAAGTTAAGTCCCTGTGATGCTAAACTGTGCATGGAAAACAACTGATAGGTATAATGGCTAAGAAGTTTTATCTGTTGGATAATTTTATTGTCATCCCTCCTTAATTAGCCTTTCCCAAGAGGTTCTGTTAATAAACATCATCCTTCTTGTGGTCTTCTAAACCCAGACCTAGCATGCAGAAGGATGTCAGTGTGAGGAACTTGTGTACAGAACAGTATACARGTACACTCCTTATATTTTCTTATAAGGAGTAATACATCCCAGAATTAGATTTGACTTTTCATCCCTGTTGAACTTTTAGGCCTGAGTATGTTCACTAAGAATGTGACTCAGTCAAACAGATGAGATATTTGTGCTGATGTTGGCTTTAGAGCATAAGGCAAGTTTGGGCTCTCTGCAGTGGATTCTGATGGAATTGGAGGGGGGCTGAGTGCTACTATTTCCTTGGGAGGTCTCAAAGCTTTGTATTGCGTAAGCACTTCTTACCTCAGAGGAGTTGGTTTTAAAAGGGCTGGCAGAAGTTTTACCCAGTAATGTTGGATAACTTAAAAAGAAGCCAGTTTTATGATTAGAATGATGCCATTTGAAAAGCAAGTATTGGCAATAGCAAAACTATRAAGTTGGATGTAGAAAGTCTTTGTTAGTTACAGCCATCTTATTCAGTGTGCCACGTTTTCTCTATTTTATTGTGCATAAAATTGAGGATTTCTTGCACGTTTCCTAGTCACAGTGTGTATGAAATGATAGTATTGCATAGTATTGACCAAATTTAAAATATTTTGCTCAGACACATAGACTGGTGTGTTGACTTAAATGTTTTATGCTTTTGACAATCCTGAACATGTTAAACCCTGATTTGAAGACGTCTGTTTAAATGTCAATAAGTTGTGTAACTCTTCTGTATCAGTTATGGTGAATGATTWTGTATAATTCTTATTATATGCTTTTAAGGTCATTACTCCAATGCATAGAAACTGTCATGTTTTCAAATCATTCACTCCTTCCCAAATAACTATAAAGGTACTAAAACTGGCTTGCGTGGAGTTTTACCAGTCTCCTTCTCCTGCAAAATAAGTGAGGAAGCTGTGCAGTATGCATAACATTTCAAGAGTTTGTGAATTTTGTTCTGCTTTTATATCTAACCTTGGCAAACTTTATCTAGGCAAAGGAGCTCATCTGCACAAATACTGGCTTTTGATATGTGCCATATCTAATAGAAGGAAATATGAAAACCGGCAGATCTAGAAATGGAAGCCTAATGTTGCATTGTCCCTAGCAAACAGTTTGGGTGAAGCAGAAAACAGAACTTCACAGCATTCTGAGGTCTTTCCAAAACTGTTCACCTACTAGATCAAGAATTTTTAGTTATGTCACATATATAGTAGCAGATGTGCTGCTACTTAATCACAAACTGAACTTCTTTGAGAGGATACTTACAGCATATCAATATGGAAATGTATCTGCAGTAGCTGCTTCACAATACCCCCTCAAAAATATTTAAATATTATGCATATGTTTAAATATTATTTTTCATTTTCTTACATGTTGTTATTTTGTGAAAGGTAACATGTTTTCTGGTTTGTCTGATTTTTTTTTTTTTTATAGGTTCACTATTATGAAGATGGTAATGTTCAGCTAGTGAGCCATAAAGACATACAGGATTCTCTAACGGTGTCTGTAAGTAAGCTTTAGAGACCTTACTGTGTATGTTGAAATGACTTTTTAATTTTGAAAGAGAAATAAAGCGGAAAAAAAACTTAAATTTTGGGAGAAGTTTGCTCTTCATGAATGGAAACTAATGTTTTTATTTACACATAATATTTATTAGTATTTACTGCTCTTAACTAACATGTAGTTACTGAAGGAAAAAGATGCCTAAAGCACTTGAAAATTAATTTAATGTAGGCTTGCATGTGGCTTGTATAAGTTAGATTAACTTTATTGTAAAGTTTTAATTAGCTTGCTTTCAGCACTTCTGTTGTATGTAAACTTCAGTCTACAAAGTGACCTGTAGAGTTATATTTTTGAATAGGAAGATAGTTTGAGTTATAATAACCCATTTAAGTAGTACAGGTCTAGGAGATAGCCTTTAGCACTCCTCTGGGAGAAGGCCAGTATGCTAAAAATAGTAAACAAATGCTGCCAGTTGAGAAGCAATAGTGAGTATTCTCTCTTCCTCTCCTTTCTATCTGTAGCTAGTGCTGTCAGCTTCTTGCCTTTATCGACACAAAGAGCCCTTTCAGAGATGCTTCAGCTTGAGAAGCATAACACACTTTAAATTTAAGGCTTATTTTTTTTTTTCCCCCAGTCTCTTTCCAGAAGGGATATTACAGTTATGAGGAATAGACAGAAGAAACAAAATTTATTTGGAAATAATAACACATGCATCCTTTAAAAGTAGATAATGTTGCAACATGAGCAGCTAGTTATTACTTTCGAACTAATATTCCTTGTGCTTACTGGAGATTGTATTTATAAACAGCAAAATTTCCTCTTGGAAATATTACTTTAGTAAAACTTAAGCCAGTGAGGTAAAACTGGCAAAGGGAAATTTAGAGTAAACTGTGGAAGTATTTTCATGATCATGACTAGTAATGACTAATTTTCCTCAAAAGCCCAGTTCATCAATAAAAAACATTGTTCATTAATATAAAGCAAGGCTTGTTGCCTTTTCAGTTGCAGTAGCAGCATAAGGAATGGAGGGGGATGTGGTGCCAAGTGATAACACTTCTGGAGCTGTAGACATAAAATTACTTCTGACCCCTAAGCAGAGGAATCTGTTTAGTCTTCCATTCAACTAACAGTTGATTGATAGGAAATTATGTGGGCAGAAGTTCTCCTTTTAGTAGCTCTTGCTTCATTTTTATATTGGAAGTAACTAAATTGCAGGACAGGATKAAGTTAAGTGGAAGAACAATGAGTAGAAAAACACCTTTTACTTTAGTTTCTGTCTATCTCCTGATGCAACAAAAGCAAGTATGTTGCTGCTTACCAATTTTTAGCCTTCGATTTGAGCTTTGTAGAAGGCAAAGGTAGTACAGGCTTTTATATCACGCAGAAGGAATGGTAGATTAAAATGAGCCCTCAAAACTTGTAGTCTTTTTTGACAGGAAACATAGCAGTTTTCTATCAGCAGTAAGCGTATAACTGACATAAACAACTGAAGAGTTCTCTTGTTGATACAGATATGAGTACTTGTAGTGAAGATTATTTTCTTATCCATGATTTCCCTCTTAAACCAAATGGGAACTCTTATCCCAGAGTTCCTACTTTCATTAGCAGAGCATTTGAAATCATTGTCTCAGTTTTCTGAAAGGTCAAACCCTTTCATTCCAAAACCCACTTACACTTGGTCTGCACCTCCTACTCCTGCTGTTTAGGAGCACTCTCACAGCTTCTAGGTGCAGTTTGACAGAAGCTTTAAATCAATTTAAGTTGAAACTACCATAGTCTTCCCACAGTCATTTAATCCAGTCTCTTTTCTTGCATTTACATTAGCATTTCATCATTGACAGTGATTAAGCTGAAAAGTAATTTTATAGGCACAAGGGACCATGTGGGAACAGAATGGTCCTAACTTGCAGCAGGTTCTGGAGAAGCACACTTTTAGGAATGTCTCCAACACCCTGGGAAAAGTTTTGAAATTTATGTCACCTATCTTGTTTCTTGACACCTCTTTCAAGCTAACTTGTCTACAGATTGACTGAGGGGGTCTCTGTTTTTGTTTTATTTGTTTGTTTGTTTTTGTTTTTAAAAAAGCAACAAATAAACAAACCACACACTTGCAAACTTAAAGATGAGACCTCAAGCCAAGMCCTCGTTCATCTATCATGGATTTTGAAATTCAGGTGTATTTCACCCTTGTTTTTGCAAGACATACTTGTAGATATTTTTAGGAGACCAGGAATATAAGCTGAGGTTTGCTGTCTCAACTCAATTGCCTGACGCAAAACTTTCAGTTGAACAAATGTTTTTTGTTTGTATGCTTTGGTTAACTGATGTCCTTGAAGTTTTCCTGCATTTGTAGTGAAGATTTGATGTTGATAATATTAGCATCTATACTTTGCATGTTTTTAGAGATTTACATGTGTAGTGTGATACTTCCAACCACTATTCTGTTCATATGACTTTTAATTAAACAAACCACAGTATTTTTAATCAAGCTATTTTAAAGAGCTGCCTGGTAATCTTTGTTTCTTGCAGTTGGACTGTTTTGGGATATAATATAACTTACCACCATGAATAAATCATGTAAAGCTTGCTTCATGTAAATAAACCAATACTTCTTTCTACTTAGTAGATCTGCTTTCTCATAATTTTAGTTTGTACTCTGAAGCAGCGCAACACTGAAGTGTAATTTAGGTGTAACACCAAAGTATGTGGCATGTGTATTTTGGAAGTTCAACTGTTCTTAGCCTTTAAATGGTCATGTGTTCTCATGGAGTCTAGCTGACATCTTTTATAGTTATAGGGAAAAAGCATGAGTCAGTTGGTCTTCATAGAATCATGCTGTACATCAGACTTAAATCAAATGCTTTCTTTTTCTAGAACGAAGCCCAGACAGCAAAGGAATTTATAAAAATCGTAGAAGCTGCAGAAAATGAGTATCAGGTAGGTTGGAAACAAGTTTATACCTTTACTCATATGTAAGAGAATACTATATACTTAACCAAAGCTAGTATTCTGTAATTAGCTAGCTTAATTTATTGAAGTAGGAAATACAGCTTTTTATTGAAGGGGGGGACGGGGGGAACCACAACCTTTTCACTCAGACTAGTCACTTCAGTTTATGCTTCTGAAATTTATATTAAGATAATGTAGTTCTTTACAAATACAGATTACATGTTGCTGTTAATTGTATCCTTCTCCAAACCTCCTGGTGATTGCACTCACTCACTTACTTACCTTTACATTAGAAGGCATCTTTTGAGAGCAGAAAGTACATTTCTGCAGTGCCTAGTGTGATTGAGTATCGGTGTTTCTGATCTCTTTAAGTTTTATTACATTTCTTAAGTGGAATTTTTACCTAAATTCTGTTCAGAGGATACTGTAAAACAGTTTTGTTAAATATGACTAAGCATTATCCATTTCAATTACTCATTTTAAAATTAGAAAAGTATAACTATTCTAGGTATGCTCTGTAAAAGTGGCTTTATATTCACATAGGGCATAAACATATGGTAAGTTTCAGACATAATACTTTGTTCTGTCAGTTTAAAAAAAAMCTGTTCTTTAACAAAAACTTACTCAGTAAGCATCACATACATTATGTTTATGTTTGTGCTATGTTTCGGACTGTCYACCATCCCCACAGAAAAAAAACAGTGAAAGACTTTGGTGTATGAGCTAACTCTGACCAGCATGTATTCATGTTGCTGATTAACCACACCATCATTTGCTGAAACATCTAGCTTAGAGCCAAGTGTATTGGATCTGTCTTACTGTAACTTTCTTCACATGGTTTCAACCTAGATCTAATAGCTCACCTTCATAAATGATGATGTTAATTTAGCATATTTTTAATAAACCTGTTCAAGAGGTATCAAACCCCTCAAAATCACTTAAATTTTTATATAACATGCTAGTTCTGCTCTTCATGTGTCTTTTTGTTTTGTATGACTTTACTTGTGTTTAACAGACTGCTATCAGTGAGAATTATCAGACTATGTCGGACACTACTTTCAAGGCCTTACGTCGACAATTGCCAGTTACCCGCACCAAGATTGACTGGAACAAGATCCTTAGCTATAAGATTGGAAAAGAGATGCAGAACGCTTAAAGTGAACGTTGCATGACTGGATCATTTTAGTGTCCTTGTTAACAAATAAAAATTATTACAAAAAGTATTTGGAACTGTCGAATCACCCAGTCAGCATGGGCTTTTGCCATTGAAAATCACTGTAAGTAGTTTGGTTAGAGCACAAAGCTTAGCTAATTGACCTTTTTTTTTCCYTTTTTCTTTCTTTTCGGAGGGTTGCAACTTCAGTATAGCTGAATACCTTCCTTTACAGTTTCTGTTGTACCTTTATTTTTTTATAATGAAGAGACCATGCCTTTAGTTTTCAATTACAAGTTAAGAACAGTTTGAAAAATATTTTTGCATACAATACCCCTTTCTCTTGCTTTCATGTGAAATGGACAACTTCCAAAATTTGCTGGATTCCTACAAGAGATCATTAGTGTGCATTGCTAGGTCAAGCTCACCTTGGAGTTAGCCATAGATGCTGTTGAATTCATCTATCTTTTCATTGTATGTAAAACTGGGGAAAGCATTTTCTATATTGTTTAAACCTGAATACTTATTTAGCTAGCTCCGTGTTAACTAAACTTTTTTTTTTTTTAAAAAAAAAAAAAAGAATTAAGAAAGGCCAAGGTCTAATGCTGTTTTAAGATTTTGAAATTAAATAAAAGTACTTATTTCAGAAATGCATTCAATATTTTGTTCCTGACAATTACTTAAATGAACTCAGACTCCATCTTCCCTTGAGTTTTTTTTATCATAAAGCCACAAATGTATTATAACAAGGCATATTGTAATATATATATAATCCTGTACTCTTACCATGTCTGTCAATTTATTTTTTTCTTGGATTGAAATGTACTAAAATTCAATGTGACATTAAAATGCAAATTTTCTATTTATTTGAGTATCAGATCGCTTCCTGATAAAGCCTATTTTGTGGTGTTTATATATATTTTTTTGAAATGCTACTTAAAGCAGGCATAAACTTTTGGCCTGTTGGCTATAATTGCATATTCTCGGTGTTTGGAGATTGTAGTATCATCATCCACTATTTCCATCTATATTTAAGAAATATCTGCATATGGAAGTCTACTTAAAATTTGTAGCTTATAGCTTCATATTGGCAACAAGGAATGGAAGAAACTACAAGACTTGAAACAAATTTGTCTGGAGAATACTTTCCCTGTCTRATGCATCTGATATTGAAAATAGACTTCAAGTTTTTAAGAGCACAGACAAAATCCTGTATGCATATAACTTTTAATTGAATGAAAACATACTTTAAAATGTGCTACCTAATGATATGCCCATGACGGTAAATTAGAGAGCTTTTTTGTATTGAGAAGATAGGTGTTTATGCAGACTCCTAAAATAGTGAAGCTGACACACAGGGTTTGCATATCTTTGTTTACACCATGAGCCAATTAATCGCCTTTAATTGTAATTAAAGCACAGCAAGAGAAAGAATCTAGACTTGACTGAGCTAAAAAAAATGTACACACAAGTAGTATACTGTTTAAATTTTAATAGCAATACCCCTATACTGTGTTCTTCAGTGCTTTTGTATAAAGGAGTATAGAATTAACTGAAGTTCTTTAAATTGCTGTTACTTACAGTACTAAGCAGTATAGTAAAAGAGTGGCCTTTGTTCTGCCGCCTTCTTCCTGGAGAGTTGCCCTCTTAATTGTCTTCCTATATCAGCTATTGTACCATGTTATTTTTGTCATTTAAAAGAAAGCTTCTAAAAGCTATATATAAAGCTAACAACAGATCCTGAGTCACTGTCTAGTTAATCTATCTTTATTAAGATCTAAATTACAAACTTTGTAACAGTGTTTTTTTCAGCATATTTAAGAACAAGCTAAAAAATAAGAGACAGCGAATTGGACAGTTATGAGAATTGTTGATGTACAGCAATGRTGCAAATAACTGTTCTAGTTGTTAGAATATTGCCTATGACCGCAGTCAGCACTGACTAAAAGTCAGAATGCTATTTTTCTTACCTAAAACAACAGAAAGATAATTTTAAATATATTCCTAATAAAGAGGTATTTTTACCACAAAGAGCTCTATTGCTGTGTTTCCCTCTCTGTTCATTCAGTCCCTGGATAGTATAGCTCCTTATCTTCAAAGAATAGCATCCTACAGGCTCAGTTCTGTCAGTAGGGTGATATATATAATTTGTATTGCTAATGGTTTTTCCTGTTGTGTTAATTTTTAGTCTGTGAGCTAGTTCTACACCTTGAACATCAGATTTATTAAGTTACAGCTTCAATAATGCAACTTACAAGTAAATCAAGTATTCTGTTACCTCTTCTAAATGGCGTATTATATCAAATTTGGTTGACCTAAGTTTATCAATTGAGTCACATGGTAAACTTGGAGTTCTCAATTTCTCTCAAACTTTCTGGATGTTGCTTGTACTACTTTTATTTCTGCCCCTATCCTYTCCAAAGTGGAGAGCTTCAGAGCTTGTTTAGTAGGCTTTAGGGTATTTTGTGTAGGTAAAGCACTTTCTCTGAGAAGTTTTGCTGTGGCAAGTGTCTGAATGTGAATTAATATTTATTATATTCTATTTTAAAATATAAAGACAAACTTTGTATTGTGGAATGTTGATGTACTAGACATTATAACTTGTAATATGGACTTGTAAAAAGCTTGCGTGTATGAAATGTATTGCATCTTATGCATCTCAGTGCCCCTTTTTTACTAGGTAATTTTTAACTGATATGCAAGTAAATAATCTCTGAACATCTGGAACAGGAGTTATTCTACCTCCAGTACAAACTTTAAGACAGCATAACTCCTGTTCCAGCTTCTGTTCTCAAGTTCTCCTGAGCAGCCCGCCCCCTTTTTTTTCTATGTCTGTCTTAAAGTTTGTACTGGAGGTAGAATAAGATCTAATACTGTAATTTTGTTTACCTGACTGCTTCTTGCACTCTAAATACCGTAAGCAGTGCTTCCTGCTGATTCAGTCAGCAGCACTGAAATCATAGTTCATTAGTAAGTGGTTATTCAGCCTAGAGTTGGATCTTTTGTATCAGATTAAATATCATAATATATGTCTTCTCTTTAGGGGAGAACTCCAGCTGAATCTACACCAGTGTTGTAGTTTTTGCAGTTCTGGAGTAAATCCTTCTCTCATCCCTACTTACCATACATTGGTTTGGCTCACAGAGCAGTTTTTGGTGCACTTGAGTTCATTTCCTTTTGGAGAACTGGAAACTGCTCTGGGTGTGCACTAGATGTGCTCCAGCTCTTAATGACAACATGGATCCATAGCAATGTTTAGTCCTTCAGACAGCTTGAAAGCCACTATTKTTGAGGATGGCTGGAAGACTGGACTAAATCTAGCCTTCAACAAATTTCAAAAATGCATATAGAGTAGGTATGGAGTTTGAACATCAACTGCTTTGTTCTGTGGATTCACACCCATTGTACTGAATTAATTGCTGATACAGACATAGCTTCTGCCACATTAATTTACTGGAAAGACTGAAACTGTTCTTCCTCTGGTGCAACTGTAAATTAGGTTTAGATTAAACTTAGACTTTGTTCATAAACATGAAGTGTCAGTTTTTGTGTGATAGTGTCAATTCTATAATCCATCTGAACTTTTCTGTGAGAAGGAAGAAATTTGCTTCCAATTAAAACACACACATATCACAATTTAATCTTGTGGCTAAGGGATAGGAACTGTGAGAGCCATCCATGCTTTTTTCCTCCTGCTTCCAAAAAAAAATCTTTTTTTCTTTTTAGTAATATTTTCCTCAGCTACTGTTATTGTTTTAGTTGTAACTGGAATTGCTCAGCACATTTTGATGCATGTCCAAGAAAGGATAGAAGCAATAGTATTTGCCTTAAAGGATATATTCAGTGAACAAGGTTTTATTTTCCATCTTGCCTTCCAAATCAACAAGAAATGTGCAGATGCAGATCAGTTAAGGGTTTTTATTCCTCATAGGTACAGAGGAGCATGCAGGACACTTGCCTGAATAGCTCTAGTTTGGAATATCTTCACAAAGAAACATTTTATGTATCTTCTAGCTTATGGGACTGTAAATGTTTTTGCAAAAGTAGTTCTTGAGTTTTGTGGTGCTTGGGGTGGGGAATGTAATTATGACTTTTGCTAAATATTATTTAAGCTTTGTATTTAAATTGTTTTTTTTTTTTTAATGCTAAGTGTATATGGAGTACAATTACTGCAGAAATCAGTGAAAGAACTTAGAATCCTTTTTTAAAAATAAGTAGTTTCTCAGTATGTAACTCGAAGTTTGAGCTACTTTTCAGGAATGCTTAAGTATGATAATGTAAAGGCTGAGCTATGGCTTTGGCACAACAGCGTGAACAGCAAGAGAAGCAGTGTTGTGGGGAGGAGGACAGTCACAGGAACGTATAACCCCTCTTTGCAAGTGAAAGTTCCTCAAAGGGATTATTAGTTACTGTTTGGTAGGCGACAATCTKCTAAGAAAAAAGTTATCTCACGTGGTACATCTGGAATTGAGGCTACTTTCCTCTAACGTAGAGAAAAGAGTTAAAGTCCCATCAGGTAGAAGCACTCTGTCTCTCTGGAATAATTGCTCTTATATAATGGGCTAAAAGGAGACTACTCTATCTTCTCTTTCACAAATAAAGTTATGCAGTTAACTAAAAAAATCACAACTACAAGCTTTCAAGTGGAGGAAAAATTTCTAAATTTCATCATTTTAGGATGTAATGAATCTTAACTGTGAGGGGGGAGGGTTGTGGGTTTGTGAGGTTTTGGRGGTTGGTTGGTTTGTTTGTTTACTTTTTCAGGCGATGGAGCGGAGTTCACCTCCTTGAGCAGACTCCCCCTTTCTTAGGTGCTGGGTTGTGGTGTGTTTTGTCGCAGCATGGTGCTGCAGAAGCCAGCTGCCTAAAGGGATGTGCCTGATTCTAGATCTGCTCAAACGCTTCCTGCACTATTGAGGTGCCGGAAGGGCCAGTCATGCAGCTAGGGGCCCAAATACAGTCTTTGGATCTGGGATGCCATCATAGTGCTTTTTCCCAGGTATGGCAATGTATCTAGTTAGAAGAAATGAGTAGCCAGATAGTAAAAAGTACAAGAATGTGATCTATTATTACTTTCCTAAAGAAGGAAAAGTGCCAAGTGTTTCCACTTAAGTCTCCTGTTGCAGCCTGGAAAGTGAGAGTCTGACACTGTAGCCCTGAGGAAATGGATCAATTCACTTAAAAACAAGGTTGTATTTGAAAAGTGCAGCTCTTCTGATGGAGTCTGGCAGAGCACTTGAAATGGGATGTATCTGGCTCGCAGCATTTGGGAGCTAGGCCCTCTACTATCTGTCTGTACAGCAACTTTCCTGGGTATTTCTGCTGTTCTTGGACCTGTGCCTTGCAAAGGGCAAGGGCAAAAGTTTTGCTCAAGGTATTCTTTCTGTTTTTTCACAGTCCATCTTAATCCAATCAAAATTTCTGAAAATAGTGCCCCACGTACCTCTGTGTACTTCTGTGTTGCCCTGGTACCTGTTTTTTTTTCCTCTCTGTTGGTCTAAAACTGTGCATTGGTTTCCATATGACTTGAAAACTGGAGGAGGAGGCTTGGAAAAGAAATAAACTAACTACAAAATAAGTATTCAAAAGATAAACAGACAAAACATTTTTTAGTTTTGCTGTGACAATTAAATCTGTGACACAGATTACTATTGGTATAAGCAACTGAAGTTGAAATCTCCTGAGCTTCCAAGAGCCATTACCGGTTTTAAACTAACTAGCAGGGAGAAAATTCTGCTTCCTTCTTTCCTCTTACAAGATGTTGCGTTGTTAAATGAGCTTTCAGATGATGTAACATTAGGAAACTTTACAGTTCTTTCACTTCATTGTAAAAATATGAGCTTGAGGTAGCTGAAGTATAGTTGGCCAAAAAGCAGCTAGGAACACAGGCTCTCAAATTCAGATACTTGATTGGAAGAACTCAGAATAGGTTGATGAAAAATCTCAAAATCCTTGAATAGAAAGCAAAAGTTTTGGGGTTTGGGGTTTTTTTTGTTTTTGTTTTTTGTTTTTTGCTTTTAGTTTTTTCTTCCACAGTGTGACGCGATCAGCTGCATCTCAACCAGTGTTGATAGAACAGAGAAAAAAGCTGGCCGTGGCTGAAATTTTTTCTCCTGCCAAGCCTCTTTAGGACTTCAGTATCTTTATTATTAAATAGATATTAAGAAATTTATATCTTCCATGCTGCATATGAAGGCCTTGATACTTTAGGCATACAGAATAAGTTGTTCCCATTTTATTTGCAGCATTTTTCATGTATTTGAAGACTGTCTTCAGATTCTGTAGCTTTTAGGATGAAGAGTGATTCCAGAAACTCTTGTTTCAAAGTGAAATCCAGCACTTCAGTCATTTCTCAACATCCTGCTTTTAGGAAGGGAGGGAGAGTTTTTTGGTTTTGTCTTCACTCTTGTTAATTAGTCCAGGTGATGGTGCAATGATATGCAGCTTCTATGATATTAACATAGTAGTTAGAGTTCCTTGTGCTAGAAACTGGCCTTGAATGCTGTAGTATTATCTTTAGCAGCAATTAGATTTTTGTTGTAATTTTAACATTATAACACATGCTTAAAAAAAATACTGAATACGTGTGCCTTATGTTACTATTGTGTAGTGACAAAGTAGTCACTAGGAGTGTATGAAAATGAGACCATTCTGTATGCTACTGATGTGGACCAGCCAGTGAGTTCAGGACTAAGGCTGTCCTGGCATGAGGAGTTAATGGCTGCTGTGAGCTTACTCAGGGTGATCAGCTAGGTCTTCGTTACGCAGAATATTCTTGCTGATGGCAGGCAGTTTGTCTAGCAGTACTCTGTAGGCACTGATGTCCATTGAAACTGAAGAGGTGAAATATCTCTTGTGTCTTGCAGCTCTCATGTTCGTGGATAGGAAGTACATAATATGCTTTTTCCTGCCTTTCTTCTCTGTGCAGGAGAAGAAAAGGAGCAAGTGATCAATCAGACCACTGATTGTCACTCACCACTAGTGTGTTGACAAAGCAACCTGTTGTAGGGGTTAGTGAGGGTAACTTCTGTTCTCAGAAGCACTGAAGCTGTCTCACCACTACTACCATGTATTGGTGAAGACTAGATTTTAGCTGGCATAACATCCATACATGCATTTTCCACATGGCCTATCAGCTCTCTGTGGAGGAAAAGGCAGTACCTTTCCTCCAGCCAACCTAGCCAGAACTTCCAGCAGGGTATCAGTGAAGCCTGTGTCATTCAAGAGCTTGTTTAAAGTTCCTGTAGGCTTGTGCCAAGTATGAAGACAACCCTTCAGCTGTCAGATGTCAGGAGCAAGCTCAATTGCAGAAGACTAGACATGTGAGTAACTCAGCTAAGGAAAGTAAATGGTGGATGTTCACAAAGAATTGAAGTCCTTTTCCTGTGCAAGGGCTTTGCTGCAAGGCCAGGACAGAGCTTGCCACGTAACTGGATTCTTCAGGTGATTCACTTGTACTCTATTGATTAAATTGTTGCAAAAAAAAGACCGATATGATTATTTGTGCTTGCAGCCAAGGCTGGAAAATGCTGGGGGGAAAGGATGGCAGTGTAGAGGGGAAACTAACTGCTCTCCCACTAGTTTTTTCATTTTGTTTTTTCTCCCTGCTGTCATTCAGAGCAACTGATTCAGTCAGCAGGATGAAGGTGAATTAGCTTCTCCAGCTGCACTGACTGTGACTGAACAGGAAATAAAATAAGCCAATGCTGGAGTTAAATGTAAATGTGGCATTATTACACATGCAAAATATATGTATTTCTTTAGAATTAAGATAAGACAGAAGAATTCCTATTGGGCTAGCAGTGGGGAAAAAGTGCTGTTAAGACCAACAAGCCAGAGTGGATCTGGACTAGCTTGCAGGAAAGGRATTCACCACTAGCTGATGACTTAAAATCTCAACACAGAAGATAAGGGTGCAAAATTGATAAGCTAAAGACTGTAGGAACAGTCTATAGCTCGGGAGAAAAAAGGCCTAACAGTAGTTTGGGAAGAGTTGGGAGGAAAGCAGCACCAAGGGCGAATATACAAAAATCTATAACAAAAGAGGCAGCTGAGCAAGAACATGCAAGCAAGCAAGGTTCTGTCTT
The DNA here is from genome assembly GCF_003343005.1 of Rhea americana. Classification (NCBI taxonomy): domain Eukaryota; kingdom Metazoa; phylum Chordata; class Aves; order Rheiformes; family Rheidae; genus Rhea; species Rhea americana. The sequence continues at coordinate 674,362 of NW_028186371.1, read as the reverse complement.
CTCTTCCTTTCTAAAAATGGCTGAATAGTAGAAACACAAAAATAGTGAATTTCTTTTTTTAAGGAGAATGCATAGAAAGGACAGGGCATACAGAGAAAGGAAGGAATTGAAAGCCACTCAGACAACTAACTTGTCTCTCACCTGAATGCAGAGCACACCTGATGCTGGGCCAGTCACTTCTATCAGACATCTTGCTGGTGGCTGTAGGAAGGAAGTATGAACTGTCCTTACTAAAAGTTGTGTAAGCTGAGGAAGGAGAATGAGTCGGAGAGAGAGAGGAAGCAGCCAACAATACCTAGGCTCTGCTCTCACAATTCTGTATTTGTATAAAACTCTGGTGTAAGCACTACTGAAGGTGTCCAAATGCTTCATTTGTGCATTGAGAGTCATTGCAAAACATTTTGGCACAGGGCCTAGGCCTGCTGCCCTGACCGTGGTGCCTCTTCCACCAGAAGAATGCTGCAGCCTTCTGCTCACCCTACAGCTGTGGGGGGACCACCCTTTTCCCACACAGCAGCAGCTGTTTGGATTTAGTATTTTGCCTCCATGTAATGCCCCTTCCAATCTTCCTTTATCATGGGTCTGCTAATGTTCTTCATTTGGGGATTGGGTGGGGGTATATATATGTTGTGAGAAAGCAAGAGCATGATTTGCAGAAGTGCTTGCTATTCCAAACTGAGGTCAGATTGCAATTTAGTAAGTATCATGTAATAAGTGTTAAGCAATGCAAAAGATCTCATATTAGTGGTTATATTTAGTGTTACTGTTTTTGCATCACAGCTTACTATTTGTAAATGAGGTTATGAAAAAGCTCAGTTAGGATCTGTGAAGTACTTGGTGTAGTGATAAGCATCATGGAAGAACCCATCAGGAAATTATTAATGCTGTATGTATTGTATAATATTGAATAATAGGTAGTAAGTTGGGACTGGAGGTGCTTTTTAACTAGTGAGACTGTAAATATGATCTGGTAGCGTTCAGTAGAAAAAAGCCACCTTGTTCTGGGCAAGTGAGTGGGGAGGTGTGAGAAATCTCCTACTATATTTTCTGGGACTGAACACACACACACACACACACACCCTTGCTGCCACGTGTATAACAATGTCAGCTAAGACTGTGCAAATCATGCTTGCCTGTGCGGTATGATAACAGACAGTAAGTGAGATATAAGCTAGCAATGATTTGTGATAGAGAAAGCCACTTTACTTTGGGCTGTACCAACACGAGCAGTTAGAAGAAGAGAATCTTCTGTACAAAGCAGGTGAGAGTCATGTTACTGGCTACTATTTGGGTTTCTTCAGAAACAGAAAGGAAATGAAATGCAAAAATGTTATTTAAAATTTGATTTTTTTTAATGTGGATTATTTAAGTGGATTATTTTAAAATGTTAGTTAAAAATCTATGGAGTAGAATTCAGCTATGTAGGTACCGAGTTTGGCTAAAGAGCCTGGAACCTGTTATGCTAATATAGGAGAAAAGAGATATGAATYGTTCAGATTAGTTTTAAGAGTGGAAGGAATGCAAACAGTTAACTTAATGAAAGAAAATTCTCTTCTTGAAAAACATACTTCAGGGAACAAATGTGAGTGTCGAACTTCAATGCAAAGCATGAGGTTGGCACCAGCAAATAATCCTGAGCTTTGTTGTAGGATCTTGGGTAACCAAGATGTTTTTAACAGTGGTAAACTTTAGCTTTTTCCATCCTAGACACATCTTGGTTTGCACAAACAGCAGTTTGCAGGTCCTGTCAGTTCTTTCCAATGCTTTATAGACAGGACTATATCTCCGCAGCCACTGCAGAAGGGGGGCGCATTGCCCTTGTGGTTTTTCTCCTGCTTCATTAGCATTTAGAAAGTGGATTAGCTTAAGTACTCCGGTTTAACTCTTTGAAATACCCCTTTCACAGCCAGACCACTTTTACTCAAGAAATGGCTAGTGGTAGTTTTCCCTTTCCCGAACTCTCTCGGTCGTGGACTAAACCAGAGTTATCATAAGGTATCTTCTATTTTTTAGAACTTTCTATTTAGGTAGGGATTATTGGGTAAATTTACTCATTACACATCACAAAACATGTTCCTCCTTTTTCTGCAGTATTATAAGCTAAATACAGTGAGGTAAATGCAATTTGGGATGGTAGTTTTGCCATTATTAAAAGAGGAGGCAGGATGGATTGAATAAAAAGAGCCTGAAAAAGGTTTTGGAATACAAAGAATGGTTGCTGCATGGAAAGGAGACATGAACCAGCAGCAATGTGACAGTCCAGACAAAAGAGCCTGGAGAGCAAGGAAGGAAATAAGGGAGGGTAAGGTGAAGCTGACCTGTAAGTAAGACAATATTCTGAAGCTCAAATTTAAAGACAAAAGCTAATGGAGACATTTATCTGTGGAAAGAGAAAGAAGATTGGAATACCATGGGAGAGGGTTTTCTCAGCAAAGACACGTTGCGCAGATGTGAAGAGCTGAGGCAAGCAGGCTGTGTAGGAAGGCGTTGCGTCAGATAAGGCAAGAGGATATTCTCCTATTTAATTTTGCAAAGGTTTAATAAGATATTTGGCTCAGGAGCCAAATATAGTTGTAATATAATGAAATTGAGTGTGCTATTGGAATGCTACCTGCTTAGATTACAGAAAAGATGTGCTTCTTGGTACGTTCTTGTCTGCCTACAATCAAAGCTATTCTTATCCTTCCTAATACTTGCCAGCTTCAAGCAGCAATAATTATCTGTACGTGACCCAGCCCTGTGACTTTTCTATTTCCTTAGTCTGAATTTCTGGAGACTAAGTAAAATATAAATGTCAATGAATTCCTGTGTTTCTACCCATATATTGTCGGTGAAGACAGTGTTGACAAATGAGAGGGGAAAGTAAATTATATTCTGTCTACATTAATTGTGAATTTCAGATAGAGGAGTGGAGAATCTTTTCTCTATTAAAAAGATTGGCTTATTAAGTATTAGTAGCAATGCTCCGCAAATTAAAAACTACTTTTGACATTTTATTTCTTAAGGAAAAAAATACAAGAAAAAGTCAATGCCTTTTCCACCTCCTGTACCTCCAAATTTCCCTCAGAAAAGCAGGTTTACTGTTTGGCTTCGACCCAAGGCAGGGATGTGGGAAGCCGATCTATTGTCCTTTTCCTCAACCTGAATGGAGGAGGAAGAAAGCAGCGCCGGTTCCCCTCCCGTCTTTTAAGCCATCTGTCTCTGCCTCCCTTTTTCTCCCACAACCTCATTTGCCTCCTGTGACGTACAGAACATGTGTGCAGGCAGATGCCAAAATCCGACTTGCCAAGAGCTCTTTTTTGACCAGCAGCCAACCTTGCAGCTTTTATTATTTCTTTATGAATCCTAAGCACGTAGGATACTGATGTGGCTTTGTACACCACCTGATTTTTATAAAAGATCTTCATAAAATACTTCAGCGAATACGTATGTCAACCTGTTATATAAAAAAAATATAAGTGCTACTGATGTTATTTTAGTGGAGTTTTTGAAAAACATTTCCATATGCTTTAGCAAATGTGCATGTGTTTTGGAGGGAGAATTATGCCCTGCACTGACTTCTAATTATGCTCACATTCAAGGTGGAATTCCCATCTGATTTTAGGGGAAAGAAGTTGTTCGCTAGGCCTAAAAGAAGGAAAGGAGAACTGGTGCTTTGGAGGGTTGTTGTTTTTTTGGTTTTGGAGTATTTTTTGGGGGAGTGGGGAGGTCTGATTAAGGTTTGTTTTTAACACTGCCTGAAAATACTGAAACACTATTCTGAGTTGCACTTAACTATTTGATAACTGCTTTCTTTGCACTGTGTTAACGTTGGCATCTTAGTGTTAACTGAATCAGATCTAATTCAGTTTTTGTGAACCATGTGCTTTGGCTGGGAACAGATTTTCATGTGTGTTTAATCTGAGATATGTTTTCTTTTATTCAGACTTTCAAATGTCTCAAAAGTGCTGAGTATGGTATCTTCTGAACTTTCCTCAAGTGCTAATTATAAAATTAGCAAGCATTTTATAAACACTATTGGTTTCAGTTTAGACTGCCATCTCCAGTTCATCCCTGATATCGTCGAATATATATCTGCAGATGTTTAATATGTATGTGCTATATATATATATGTTTAATATGTATGTTAGACACACGTTTGTATGTATCTACATATAAGTATATAGTTTAATATTTATCTATGTTAAAAGGTCTCAGGCGTGAAACTGCTTGTCAGGATTTAATTGCTAATGAGAAATCAGTTTAAGGTCTGGCTCTTTTGAACCAGGTAGGCACTTCCCAGCATTCACAGATGTTTGAAGCCTATGCATATATTGCTGCATATATTATGCAGTTTGCAGACATTCTCAACGAATGTATCTGGTAGTCCCTCCTTTGCCAAGAGTGCTTCTGCATAGCTAGGGCTATGAGGGGATTGTGTATTGAAAGTCTGGAAAGGTTACTGATCTCTGAATTGCTCAGGCAGAAGATATTTTAACGTGAATTGAATTCTTTTAAAGAACTAAAAAAAATTCACTACCTTGGATCCTGAACCATAAGAGCAGATGGACAGATTTTGAAACTACAGTTTTGTTTTACAGCAGTAGCATCTATTATTTCTTAATTGCCAGGACCCAAGTTTAGGAGCAAAGCTGACAACTTCACTGTATCTAGTATTTAGCAACTGTCATTGCTTCTACTTCCTGATTTAATTTAGCAAAGTCATTAACAGTCATATGAGAAACTAAGAATTCTAAACTCGATTTATGGCAAATAAATCAGTAGTGTTTGCATTTATAGRCTACTTTGAGATAGGAATTGGGATATTTGGGGAGCTGCATGAGAAAACACTTAAGTGAGAATTTAGTAGAAAAACTTAGCAGAAAGATAAAATACTTTTTCAAACAATTTTTGTGTAATGATTACTTCAGTTGTATTCTGTTATATCCTGACTGAGCTAGGTAGTTAGTGCCTTGAGCTAAATGACAGTATTATTAGATTTCTTTATAATGCTGAACAGTTTTTTTCTTTTTGACATTTAAGATACATGTTTGAAGACTTTGTATTAATACTTGGCCCCCTTCTCCAACAAAATTGAAAGAGGAGAGATAATTTGTTTTAAGTGGAATGTGAATTGTAAACTTGTCTTGAATATGAGCTTAGGCGCTTCTTTAATGGGGACAACAGAAATGTAGTTTGTCATATGACTGCACAAAGCTAGTCATGATTCAGAATATCCTGATGGGTAATTCCTGTTTACCTCATGCATGTTTTTTGAACACACATGTTGTTGTTGTTTTGTTTTGGTACGTGCACCACGAGGAATCTGTTGGCGTGTCCTCCTGGGAATCTGAAGAGCTGGATGATGTTGGCAGCTTTGCCACTGTGAGACATTCTASCTGGCTTTGGCTCTGGGCTCTTTTGTTTGTTTAAACACTATATGCTTATTGTGAAAATATTGGAGCTCCATGGGTGAAAAGCATAAAAGTACTGCAAAATATTAATAACTACTCAGTTCTCAGGGGAGAAAAAATGGTGTTACTTAAGAGAAGGAAGGCATGCAATTAATAAATATATGCCTTAAGTGGGCAAAGTTCGCAGTATTTTGATTTTTCAAGTTTTACGGCAAATATAAAGAAAATACAGCAGAAGAAACCAATGGACAGCTCTCTAGTCTTTGAATAAAACACAGCTTAATAGAAGGAAAAGGTTTTAAATAAAATTTTAACAAAAAATGAATACTGATGATAACACCATCTGTCTTTCATGTCCAAAAAAAGCATCATCATACTTAGTTTTGTAATACAGGCAATAATATTCACAAACTAAAATATGTAGGGGAAACTTATGGAACTGAAAAATTTGTTTAGCTTTTTAAAAATCAATATTTAAAAGAATGTGATATCAATGTTTTAATTTAGAAGTAACTGCATTATGGAGTAATGTGGACCTTCTTCAGATGTGACTTGTTTTAATTTTTTTTTCTTTTTAACTGGAAAGAGAAGCTCAAATATTTGAAATGGGGTTTTCTTTGGTATGTAATTTCACTATAAATGTCCATGTAACAGTTACTTTGAAAATGTCATCTGTATATTCCAGTTAAAAGTTTTGCGATCTATTATAGGGAGTATTTTCTCTCTGTCCTGCACCAGATATTATCCCTTCCTTTAATCAGAAGATACCATCTTCAAATGTATGAGGCATAAAGCTACCATTACCAAGTCTGTTCCGTAAGTTCCATTGCATGGTTTGAAAGAATAAATTTGCAAACTTTTCTGTCTTTGCTGTTACATAAGAAGGCATARATTTGTAATCAGGTCAGCTATAGATTTGTTTTGCTGTAACATCTTGTCTTTAGATATTGTAAACATTCTGGAAAAGTTGTATTTACTATGCCTTATCTATGATGACATTTTTCCCTTGGCAGATTAGAAAATCCCAGGATAGAGTGGCAATTATCAGTTTGAAAAATTCTATGGGATTTTTTTGTTCTACTCGTATTACTTATTACCAGTAGCTATTTCTTAAGACACTAAAAAGCGTTATTGCATGCTTAACATTGTAGAAACATGCTTTATTTTAGAAACAAGATTATGCTTTATCTAAACATTTTTGAGTAAGACATAATACCGTATTATTCTTGCCGTAATACCTTGAAGTGAGAAGTTTTACAGTTCAGGACACCACAAAAATGTATCTAAGATAAAAAGTAAGGAAATTTGGGGTTTTACGTCTCTAATATCATCAAAGACACTACAAGATGGTTAGGCAAATAAATTGCAAAGCAAGCAATCCCCCTGCATCCTTTTTGAAGTTCTGTTTGTAGTATGATGGTATCAGCTGAAGTTCTTGTTCAGAAGTGCGAAGTCAAGATACAGCACGGGCCTGCATAGCCTTTTTGTTACGCTGCAGCCTCTTTCTGCCGCATTTCACAGCATAGCAGTGGCAAATGTCTGGGATAGCCACAACCCCTAACAGACACTTGGAGAAGGCAGCGGATGGGGTTTCACTAGCGCTATTCCTGCGTGAGGGAGTCTTGCGTGCCTGAAGAAGCGTCTGTGCTGTCTGTACCTTCCAAAAAGGTGGAGGCCTGGGTCATAGCTACGCAAGGGCAGGCTKGGAGGTGGCACGCTAGCCCAAGGTTTGGGGACTTTGGGTGAGTATCTCCTCAGACTCGGCCTTCACCAGCCCTCCACCCTTGGAGGAGCAGGAGCACCGAGCTGCGGGCAGAGGTGGCGGCGTCCAGGCGTTCAAGGCTTCGCCTAAAAGCCGAGCCTCTCCGTCGGGTTCGCCGCTCTAGCGCCTGCGGGATCCCCGCGGAGTCCATTTTAGCGCCTGAGCTCCGGGGAGGCGCAGCCTGGCAGTGCGGCCGCCCGGCGCCGCGCCGGCGGGTTGGTTCGAGAGCCCGAGCGCAGACCCGGCGGGGGGCGGCCGCGGGGCGGGCGTGTGTGTGCGCAGCGAGGGGGAGAGCCTGCTTTGGGAGGCGTGAATCATCCCACAAATACACGCTGAGAGGTTGTGGCAGCAGAGAGCAGCGTGTTTTTTTTTTTTTTTCCTCTCCCTTCAAAAACATGGCTGAAGCTGGGACAGGCTTTCTGGAGCAGCTCAAGTCCTGCATCGTCTGGTCATGGACCTACCTCTGGACCCTGTGGTTCTTCATCATGCTCTTCTTGGTCTACATCCTGCGGGTGCCCCTGAAGATCAATGACAATTTAACCACAGGTAGGGCGCGATCCCCCACCAGCCGCCGTGGCACTTTCTGCACACGCCGCCCTCCGCCCCCCCCCTCCCTTGCGTCGGCGCAACCCGCGCTGGGGCAGCAGGGGACCCCGCCGGGCAGAGCCCCGCCGCCGGGCAGTGCCCTCGCAGCCGAGGCAGCCGCGGCTTCCCCCTGTCGCCTCCCCTCCCCCCCGCCGCGGCCGTCCGCCGGCTTGGGCGCACCGAGGCAGCCCCGTGTTTGGACGTGGGGCCAAGGGCAGCTCTTGCCCTTGCGGGCTCGGCGGGAGAAACGGCAACCCCGCCGCGGAGGGACGGGAGGCGCCCCCCGCCCCGCGCTGCCCCGCGACGCCGGGGAATCCCTGCCCGGCCC